>NC_053028.1:486724920-487024920 GCF_003073215.2 Triticum urartu | reverse complement strand
ATGAAGTCGGAGCAAGATTTATTTATTGATTGTCTTCCTTATGAGTGGCGGTCGGGGACGAGTGATGGTCTTTTCCTACCAATCTATCCCCCTAGGAGCATGCGCGTAATACTCTTCTTTTATAACTTGTAGATTTTTGCAATAAGTATATGAGTTCTTTATGACTAATGTTGAGTCCATGGATTATACACACTCTCACCCTCCCACCTTTGCTAGCCTCTCTAATACCGTGCACCTTTCGACGGTATCATACACCCACCATATACCTTCCTCAAAACAGCCACCATACCTACCTATTATGGCATTTCCATAGCCATTCCGAGATATATTGCCATGCAACTTTCCACCGTTACGTTTATTATGACACACTCCATCATTGTCATATTGCTTAGCATGATCATGTAGTTGACATCGTATTTGTGGCAAAGCCACCATTCATAATTCTTTCATACATGTCACTCATGAGTCATTGCATATCCCGGTACACCGCCGGAGGCATTCACATAGAGTCATATTTTGTTCTAAGTATCGAGTTGTAATTGTTGAGTTGTAAGAAAAATAAAAGTGTGATGATCATCATTATTAGAGCATTGTCCCAGTGAGGAAAGGATGATGGAGACTATGATTCCCCCACAAGTCGGGATGAGACTCCGGACGAAAAATAAATAAAAGAGTCCATAAAAAAAGAGCAAAGGCCCAAATAAAAAAATGAGAGAAAAATAGAGAAGGGACAATGTTACTATCCTTTTACCACACTTGTGCTTCAAAGTAGCACCATGATCTTCATAGTAGAGAGTCTCTCATGTTATCACTTTCATATAATAGTGGGAATCTTTCATTATAGAACTTGGCTTGTATATTCCAATGATGGGCTTCCTCAAATTGCCCTAGCACTACTAGGAAAAGGGCTATAGATAATATGGACACTAATGGCGCACCATGTATGTGGTGCGCCATTAGTAGTTTCGAAAAAAAATTATTACTAATGGCGCACCATGGTATAGTGCGCCATTACTAGTTGACATAGTAATGGCGCACCACACCCACCGTGCGCCATTAGTAGTTTTGAAAAAAAAATAATTTTTTTTGTTAGTAATGGCGCACCAGTGGACAGTGCGCCATTACTAGTTTGGCGCACTGTCCACTGGTGCGCCATTACTAAGTATTTTTCAAAAAAATCATTTTTTTAATTTTTTTTCAAAACTAGTAATGGCGCACCGTGGGTGTGGTGCGCCATTACTAGTTTAACTAGTAATGGCGCACCACTCCCACGGTGCGCCATTACTAAAAGAAAATGATGGAAATGTCAAAAAAATGAAAGAAAATAAGTTTCCCATGTGATATGTGGTCTACTTGTTGGGAAAATTTACAAATATGAATTTCGACTTTATTTGCAAAATCTCTCTATAATTTGTAAAATGGGCATAACTTTTGCACACGAACTCGGATTAAAAAGTTTTTTATATGAAAAATCATCTACTCGAAAAATTACATCCGAATTTAACTAGGGGAACCCCGTTAAACATTTTCAAAATCCCCAAAAACCTAACAGAAAAAAGTTACGGGGCTTTTAAGATCTAGAGGGAAAAATGAAAAAAAATTCAAACTTACTAGTGGCGCACCATTTGCTAGGTGCGGCACTAGTAACAGAAAAAAAATTAGGTTTCAAAAAAAAATTTGATTTTTTTTCAAAATATGATACGTAATATGACCAGGAAGTTTGAAATATTTTTTCAAAATTTCATCATACTCATGAACATGAACAAAGTCCTAGACATCAACAAGGTTTAATAGGATTGATATGATAGATATATCAACAAGTGCCTATGAAGTGAGATGGTGCTGGGGTTGGATAGAACTACGAAGTTAAGCGTGCTCGGGCTGGAGTATTGTGAGGATGGGTGACCTTTCGGGAAGTTTGACCATAGAGTGTGATTTGACTTGAGATTAAGCATATTCACCTGAGATTAAGCCATAGTGACCTGAGATTAAGAAAAAAGCGAAAAAAATAAATTGAATTTTTTTTGAATTTAGCCCGTTGATATGCCTAGTTGATGTGAGACTATCTTCCCCTTTTTGTCTTCTCCACAACCACCATTCTATTCCAGCTATAGTGCTATATCCATAGCTCACACTCATGTATTGCGTGAAAATTGAAAAAGTTTTGAGAATGTCAAAAGTATGAAACAATTGCTTGGATTGTCATCGGGGTTGTGCATGATTTAAATATTTTGTGTGGTGAAGATAGAGCATAGCCAGACTATATGATTTTGTAGGGATAACTTTCTTTAGCCATGTTATTTTGAGAAGACATAATTGCTTTGTTAGTATGCTTGAAGTATTATTATTTTTATGTCGATATGAACTTTTGTCTTGAATCTTTCGGATCTGAATATTCATACCACAATTAAGAAGAATTACATTAAAATTATGCCAAGTAGCACTCCGCATCAAAATTTTTGTTTTTATCATTTACCTACTCGAGGATGAGCAGGAATTAAGCTTGGGGATGCTTGATACGTCTCCAATGTATCTATAATTTTTGATTGCTCCATGCTATATTATCTACTGTTTTGGACATTATTGGGCTTTATTATCCACTTTTATTTTATTTTTGGGACTAACCTATTAACCGGAGGCCCAGCCCAGAATTGCTGTTTTTTTTGCCTGTTTTAGGGTTTCGAAGAAAAGGAATATCAAACGGAGTCCAAACGGAATGAAACCTTCGGGAACGTGATTTTCTCAACGAACAAGACCCGGGAGACTTGGACCCTATGTCAAGAAAGGAAAGAGGAGACCACGAGGTAAGGGGGTGCGCCCTCCACCCTCGTGGCCCCCCTGTTGCTCCACCGACATACTCCTTCCTCCTATATATACCTACGTACCCCCAAACGATCAGGTACGGAGCCAAAACCCTAATTCCACCACCATAACTTTCTGTATCCACGAGATCCCATCTTGGGGCCTGTTTCGGAGCTCCGCCGAAGGGGGCATCAATCACGGAGGGCTTCTACATCAACACCATAGCCTCTCCGATGAAGTGTGAGTAGTTTACCTCGGACCTACGGGTCCATAGTTAGTAGCTAGATGGCTTCTTCTCTCTTTTTGGATCTCAATACAATGTTCTCCCCCTCTCTTGTGGAGATCTATTCGATGTAATCTTCTTTTTTCGGTGTGTTTGTTGAGACCGATGAATTGTGGGTTTATGATCAAGTCTATCTATGAATAATATTTGAATCTTCTCTGAATTCTTTTATGTATGATTGGTTATCTTTGCAAGTCTCTTCGAATTATCAGTTTGGTTTGGCCTACTAGATTGATCTTTCTTGCAATGGGAGAAGTGCTTAGGTTTGGGTTCAATCTTGCGGTGTCCTTTCCCGGTGACAGTAAGGGCAGCAAGGCACGTATTGTATTGTTGCCATCGAGGATAACAAGATGGGGTTTTCTTCATATTGCATGAGTCTATTCCTCTACATCATGTCATCTTGCTTAAGGCGTTACTCTGTTTTTAACTTAATACTCTAGATGCATGCTGGATAGCACTCGATGAGTGGAGTTATAGTAGTAGATGCAGGCAGGAGTCGGTCTACTTGTCTCGGACGTGATGCCTATATACATGATCATACCTAGATATTCTCATAACTATGCTCAATTCTGTCAATTGCTCTACAGTAATTTGTTCACCCACCGTAGAATACTTATGCTCTCGAGAAAAGCCACTAGTGAAACCTATGGCCCCTGGGTCTATCTTTATCATATTGATCTCCTACCACTTAGTTATTTCCTTTGCTATTTACTTTGCCTTTATTTTACTTTGCATCTTTGTCATAAAAAATACCTAAAATATTATCTTATCATATCTATCAGATCTCACTCTCGTAAGTGGCCCTATAGGGATTGACAACCCCTATTTGCGTTGGTTGCGAGGATTTATTTGTTTTGTGCAGGTGCGAGGGACTCGCGCGTAGCCTCCTACTGGATTGATACCTTGGTTCTCAAAAACTGAGGGAAATACTTACGCTACTTTGCTGCATCATCCCTTCCTCTTCGGGGAAAACCAACGCAGTGCTCAAGAGGTAGCAGAGATGTGCAGAATAGGTCTCTAATATTTGCTCCTTTTCCAGCCCAGGATTCCAGCTGCCGGCATTCCCCCTCTTCATGTAAACCTTGTAAAATAAGAGAGAATAGGCATAAGTATTCTGTCATAATGTGTAATAACAGCCCATAATGCAATAAATATCGATATAAAAGCATGATGCAAAATGGATGTATCAGTGGGACGTTGCCTACCGAAACCATCAGGCTTGTTGCGAGAAGCTCTGGTTTGTGAGAAGCATATCCCCAAACCTGCCCCAAATGGGACGACAAATTTACCACGACATGTTGATGCCGCTCCATGATAGCATAGAAAGTTTCATGAGTTTCAGACGGGTTTTGGATTTAGTAGAATTTAAAAACCAGGTATCTCAATGTTTGCGGCCGAGTGATCGTGGCAGGTTATTTGACATTCATTCCCATTTCTTGCATGGGACCTAAGCATGCAACCAAATACATAGATTTGAAGTTTCAACCAATTTATATGCATTAGAGCATGCGCATGTAGTTCAAATTTGAATTATGCACATAAATGCATTGAAAACTCAATTAATGCATAAAAATGTCCAAACGAACCCCGAAAAATCCCAAAAATTGACACAACACTCCCTGTTGTTCTATGTTGACATGAGAATTTTTTTGAAAGCAATAAGAGGCAATGGATATTGTTTCGTCCCCAAAGGTGGGACGTTCCCTACCGAAACCATCAGGCTTGTTGTGAGAAGCTCTGGTTTGTGAGAAGCATATCCCCAAACCCGCCCCAAATGGGACAAAAACTTTACCACAACATGTTGATGCCGCTCCATGATAGAATAGCAAGTTTCATGAATTTCAGACGAGTTTTGGATTTACTAGAATTTAAAAACCAGGTATCTCAATGTTTGCGGCTGAGTGACTGTGGCAGGTTGTTTGACATTCATTCCCATTTCTTGCATGGGACCTAAGCATGCAACCAAGGACACAAATTTGAATCTTCAACCAATTTATATGCATTAGAGCATGTGCATTTAGTTCAAAGTTGAATTATGCACATAAATGCACTGAAAACACAATTAATGCATAAAAATGTCCAAACGAACCCCAAAAATCACAAAAATTGACAAAATACTCGTGTTGTTCTATGTTGACACGAGAATATTTTTGAAAGCAATAAGAGGCAATGGATATTGTTTCGTCCCAAAAGGTGGGACGTTCCCTACCGAAACCATCAGGATTGTTGTGAGAAGCATATCCCCAAACTCGCCCCTAACGGGACAAAAAAATTACCACGGCATGCTGTGATCCCATTATGTAATTCAAATCAAGACGAAAAATCAAGTAGATCCCACAAAGTTTATTATCACCAACCGTGTGAGATGCAGCACAAAATATCTTGGAGCACCGTTGGATTATAGTATGCATACGGCTTACGCGAGAAGGTGCGATGGCTACAGTCCACAGCCCGCTCTGAATAAGGGACTGTGTCTGATGACACTTTGCACGCCAGTTTTTTTGCTGAAGCAATTCCAAATTTTTGGCTTCCACAAAAATATCTACCTCCCCGCCCCCTCCCCCTTACCAAAAGCCACATTTCCCCTGTTTCCGCCTCCCTTTCCAAGTTGAAACCTTCACTCCTTGCTTGCAGCGCCGCCTCCTCGCCGACGACCCTCCTTCACACTGCTCGGCCTCGCCTATCCAGGTAGATAATCCACACCCGACCCCCATCCTCCTCCTTCCACATCCCACATGCCTCGACTGGCGGCGCGAGCGCGACACCTTTCACCCAAATCACCGACCCCTCCACCAAATAAGCGCCGCCCTAAGCCATGGTGCATGCAGTATAGCCAGGATCTCAAGGAGCATTTGGCAGCGGAGAAGCAAATCACGGTTGCATGCGCAGATGAGGTCACAATGGCTACCATTCGTGCCGACCCATAGATCTTGGGGAAAATTTTGTTTTTGCCACTCTAGATTTTGCCAATTTTCCTTATGCCACTCTAGATTTTGACATTTCACTTTTTCCACTCTTAGTTTTTGACAATTATCTGAATTGCCATTCTGATGGCAAAAGCAAAATTTTTGGAGAGGCAATTGTGATACATTTCAAAAGCTAAGAGTGGCAAAAATGAAATAAAATTATTTTGCTTTTGCCACGGAATGGCAATTGTGATAATTGTCAAAAGTTAAGAGTGGCAAAAGTGAAATGTCAAAATCTAGAATGGTATAAGGAAAATTGGCAAAATCTAGAGTGGCAAAAACAAAAAATTCCCTAGATCTTGGAGGAGCACCTCACCGTCGAGGACACCATTGACGCCTCGCGTGCCGACGCCGCGACGCGATTGGCTGCTTTAAATGACAGTTTGTGGTGTTTTCTCGAGGACATCGTCGGTGCCTTCGACGAAGACTACGAGGTGTTCTCTCAGCGTGCACGTGCTTACCTCATCTCGAGAGCCAGCAGGTTGGTGCCCGGAGTGGCTCAGGCAACTCACCACTACGACGAGTGCACCCAAGATGCGGAGGCCTCGCCCTCTTCCATGTCCAAGGAGCCAATCGTCATCGATATCTCCGACAATGAGGAGTAGCTTGTCTTATTACCTCACTATAAGGACCCATGTTCAGCTTGCAAGCTACTGCCTTTCCTTAACAAATTCTAGTGAATTGTGCTATATAATTTTACCATGCAATCTTCTGCTCTAGTGTATATGTTCTATATGTCATGCAATGTGGTGTTCAGTTAACTGTTTGGTTCAATTCTGCAAATGTGATGTTCAATTCTTCAGGGTGCAATTTTCCAAGTTGTCAAGCATGCTTGGTTTGGTTAACTGTCTGATCTTTGATAACCCACAAGTATAGGGGATCAATTGTAGCCTCTTTTGATAAGTAAGAGTGTCGAACCCAAAGAGGAGCTAAAGTTAAAACAAATATTCCCTCAAGTTCTATCGACCACCGATACAACTCTACGCACGCTTAACGTTCACTTTACCTAGAACAAGTATTAAACTAGAAGTACTTTGTAGGTGTTTTTGGATAGGTTTGCAAGATAATAAAGAGCGCATAAATAAAAAGTAGGGGCTTTTTAGGTAAAGAAGCAATAAAGTTAGTATAGCGAGTGTGGAAAAGTGGTAGTAGGAGTTGCGAAAATGTCCCTAAGCAATTGACTACTTTACTAGACCGATATCAAGTTTTATGTGGGAGAGGCCACTGTTAGCATGGCATCCCTGACTAGGAATTCTATGCACTTATGATTGGAACTATTAGCAAGCATCCACAACTACTAACATTCATTAAGGTAAAACCCAACCATAGCATTAAGATATATTGGTCTCCCTTCAATCCCGTATGCATCAATTTCTATGCTAGGTTGAAGCTTTTGTCACTCTTGCCCTCCAATACATAGTCCTATGAACAAACAACTAACCATATGGTGTGATCCACGCGCGCGCTCATATGATGGGCACCAAAGGACAACAACATAACCACAAGCAAATTAAACCAATCATAGCAATTCACCAATTACCGATAGGACAACGAAAATCTACTTAGACATCATAGGATGGAAACACATCATTGGATAATAATATGAAACATAAAGCACCATGTTCAAGTAGAGGGTACAACGGGTTGTGGGAGAGTGGACCGCTGTAGATAGATGGGGGAAGGTGATGAAGATGTTGGTGAAGATGACGAAGGTGTGGTGTAGATCGCCGTCACACGATGATGGCCGCCGGCGGCGTTCCGGCGCCACGGGGAGAGAGGGGGGGAGAGCCCCCTTCTTCTTCTTCCTTGACCTTGTCCCTAGATGGGAGATGGGTTTCCCCTCTGGTCCATGGCCTCCATGGCGGCTGAGGGGCGAGAGCCCCTCGGAGATTGGATCTGTCTCTCTGTCGCTCTTTATTTCTGCGTTTTTCTGCCTTCCAGATTCTGTCCCTTCACCGTTTCTTATATTCCTGGAGATCCGTAACTCCGATTGGGCTGAAATTTTAACATGATTTCTATCCGGATATTGGCTTTCTTGTGGCGAAAGAAGGGCACCAACCGCCTTACGGGGCAGCCAGGAGGGCCTAGGGCGCGCCCCTTGCCTCGTGGCCCCCTCGGGCATCATCTCACGTTGATTCTTCTTCCCAAAAATCACATATATTCCAAAAAAATGTCCGTCAGTTTTTATCCCGTTTGGACTCTGTTTGATATGGATTTTCCACGAAACAAAAAACATGCAACAAACAGGAACTGGCACTGGGCATTGGATCAATATGTTAGTCCCAAAAATAGTATAAAAATTTGCCAAAAGTATATGAAAGTTGTATAATATTGGCATGGAACAATAAAAAATTATAGATACGACGGAGACATACCAGCATCCCCAAGCTTAATTCCTGCTCGTCCTCGAGTAGGTAAATGATAAAAAAGATAATTTCTGATGTGGAATGCTACCTAGCATAATCTTGATCACATAATCTAATCATGGCATGAATATTAAGACACAAATGATTCAAAGCAATAGCCTATCATTTGACATCAAGACAATAATACTTCAAGCATACTAACCAAGCAATTATGCCCTCTCAAAATAACATAGCCAAAGAAAGCTCATCCCTACAAAATCATATAGTTTGGCCATGCTTCATTTTCATCACACAAAATGCTCCCTTCATGCACAACCCCGATGACAAGCCAAGCAATTGTTTCATACTTAGCATTTTCAAAATTTTTCAACTTTCACGCAATACATGAGCGCCAGCCATGGACATAGCACTATGGGTGGAATAGAATATGATGATGGAGGTTGTGTGGAGAAGACAAAAAGGGAGAAAGTCTCACATCGACGCGGCTCATCAACGGGCTATGGATATGCCCATCAATTGATGTCAATGCGAGGAGTAGGGATTGCCATGCAACGGATGCACTAGAGCTATAAATGTATGAAAGCTAAACAAAAGAAATTAAGTGGTTGTGCATCCAACTTGCTTCCTCATGAAGACCTAGGGCATTTGAGGAAGCCCATCGTTGGAATATGCAAGCCAAGTTATATAATGAAAATTCCCACTAGTATATGAAAGTGATAACTCAAGAGACTCTCTATATGAAGAACATGGTGCTACTCTGAAGCACAAGTGTGGTAAAAGGATAGTAACATTGCCCCTTCTCTCTTTTTCTCTCATTTTTTTATTTTATGGTGGGCTTCTTTGGCCTTTTTTTATTTGGGCTTCTTTGGCCTCTTTTATTTTTTTAAAGTCCAGAGTCTCATCCCGACTTGTGGGGGAATCATAGTCTCCATCATCCTTTCCTCACTGGGGCAATGCTCTAATAATGATGATCATCACACTTCTATTTACTTACAACTCAATATTACAACTCGATGTCTAGAACAAAGTATGACTCTATATGAATGCCTCCGGCGGTGTACCGGGATGTGCAATGATCTAGCGTAGCAATGACATAAAAAACAGACAAGCCATGAAAACATCATGCTAGCTATATTACGATCATGCAAAGCAATATGAAAATGATGATCAAGTCATGTATATGAAGATGATGGAAGTTGCATGGCAATATATCTCGGAATGGCTATAGAAATGCCATAATAGGTAGATATGGTGGCTGTTTTGAGGAAGATATAAGGAGGCTTATGTGTGATAGAGCGTATCATATCACGGGGTTTGGATGCACCGACGAATTTTGCACCAACTCTCGAGGTGAGAAAGGGCAATGCACGGTATCGAAGAGGCTAGCAATGATGGAAGGGTGAGAGTGCGTATAATCCATGGACTCAACATTAGTCATAAAGAACTCACATACTTATTGCAAAAATCTACAAGTAATCAAAACTAAGCACTATGCGTATGCTCCTAGGGGGACAGATTGGTAGGGAAAGACCATCGCTCATCCCCGACCACCACTCATAAGGAAGGCAATCAAAGAAACACCTCATGCTTCAAATTTGTCACACAACGGTTACCATACATGCATGCTACGGGACTTGCAAACCTCAACACAACTATTTCTCAATTTCACAATTACTCAACTAGCACGACTCTAATATCACCACGTTTATATCGCAAAACTATTGCAAGGAATCAAACATATCATATTCAGCGATCTATAAGTTTTATGTAGGATTTTATGACTAACCATGTGAATGTCCAATTCCCGTCATCTCTCTAAATAGAAATAAGTGAAGCAAGAGAGTTTAATTATTTCTACAAAAGATATGCCCACGCTCTAACAAATATAAGTGAAGCAAAAGAGCATTCTTCAAATGGAGGTTTTCTAAGTGAAGAGAAACAGGCAATCCAAACTTCAAATGATATAAGTGAAGCACATGAAGCATTCTATAAAGCCATACTCAAAAAAATATAAGTGAAGTGTAAAGAGCATTCTATAAATCGACCATGTACTATATCATACCAGCATGGTGCATAAAAGAGAAGTGAAAACTAAATGCAAAAGACGCTCCAAGATTTGCACATATCGCATGAACGGAACGAATCTGAAAACATACCGATACTTGTTGAAGAAAGATGGGATGCCTTCCGGGGCATCCCCAAGCTTAGACGATTGAGTCTCCTTGAATATTTACTTGGGGTGCCTTGGGCATCCCCAAGATTGAGCTCTTGCCTCTCCTCCTTCTCCTCACATCAAGACCTCCCCGATCTTCGAACACTTCATCCACACAAAACTCAACAGAAAGCTCGGTAAGATCCGTTAGTATAATAAAGAAAATCACTACTCTAAGTACTGTTGCAAACCTATTTATATATTTTTTGCATTGTAGCTACTGTAATATAACTTTTCCATGGCTTAATCCACTGATAGAAATCGATAGTTTCATCAAAACAAGCAAACTATGCATCAAAAACAGAATCTGTCTTAAACAGGACAATCTGTAGTAATCTGAACATTCACCATACCTCTGGTACTCCAAAAATTCTGAAATTTTTGGAAAAATAAACAATTTGTATAGAAAGACAGTGCAAAAAGTTCATAACTGTTTGACATTCCAGTAAAAAAATGTAAAATCGCGCACTACAGCCAAAGTTTCTGTTTCGCACCGCACGAACCAACAAGCAATGTAAACATCCTAAAGGCAAATCTTGGCACATTATTTTTATTTTTAAACTTTATAAAAGCACACAATAGAAATAAATGACTCTATAAAACTTCTGGGTTGTCTACCTGGTAGCGCTTTCTTTAAAGCCATTAAGCTAGGCATATAGCGCTCAAGTAATGGATACACCCGGATCCAAAGGTATATCAAAGCCAATTTTAATTAACAATGATTTGTGATTTAGTAGTGAGCACAAAGTAACATATATCATGTAATGACGAAGTCTAACTCTTTTCCTATGCATCAGCATGTCATAAAACAACAATTCACGCACATCAAGTAAAGGCCAATACATAGCATAAGCAGTTTCTTGCAAAAAATTGTGTTGGAAATATAAGGAGGTGGAGATGTAGTTCCTCTCTCATAATAATTGCAAGTAGGAGCAGCAATCACATGCATATTATATTCATCAAAATCATCATGTGCAATGGTAAAAGGCAACCCATTCATCAAAATCATCATGTGCAATGGTAAAAGGCAACCCATCAATATCTCTCCCTAATAATAAAGCACGGATTAAGTCTCCGGGTTCAACGTCGCGGCGTTTTTACACAAAGGTCCCTGTATTCTGGCTAATTTAACCCGCAGTTCTCGGTGCGTGAAGAAAAAACGGTTCAGTATTTTTCTTATTCAACCCGCTGTGCACGTTTGGCTTTAGATCGAGCGGCGGAGCTCCCGATCCGGTCGGGACATGTAGGACGATGGTGGCAGGGCTCCGGAAAGCGGGGAAGCCGCAGACGTTGGGGCGAGGCAGATCAGGTCAGGATCTAGCGTGGCGGCCGGCGCTCCATGGTCGTGGCGCCTCGGTCTCCTGGGAAGAAGAGACGTGGGAGAGAGAGGAGGTGAGATGGGGAGAAGAGAAGGCAGAGTAAGGATAGCACAGATTCCGGTGGTGGCTCCGGTCGGCGGATCCAGGTATGTGTCCCGATTCTTCTCCTCCCCGTAAAAAGTGTATCTCACGTTGTTTCTAACTGCTAGAGATGTCGGTTCATCCTGTGGCCAACAACAACCTCCAGGTCGCGTGAGAGTTCAATGGCATGGGCATGCTCTCCCTAATTGATTTTGTATCAAAGATTTTGTTCTAGCTTGTGAGCAGCACCCATGAGTGTTGGAAGTACACGTTCTATATACATAACAGCTTCTCTGGTGACTTAGTCATCTAATAGTCAGTTCTTTGGATGAGCTTTCTGAACACAATTTGAAGCTTCCAAGAAGCAAATTCCATACTCTACTACTGACTTGCTTTCCGGTGTTCTGGTGAGAGAAAATTTAGAAGCCAAGTTGTGCTATAGGACATAGGTAAACCTGCTTATCTCATTTAACTTATGTTCTTGGAAACTATCCTAATATCCTCCTGATGCTTCCTATTATGTTGACACATACCACTCTATGGCAATGTGAAGATATACTATGCGAAGGAGCTAAAAAAGCCCTTGTTTTATGAGTGCTATTCCCATAGCCCTGGCGATGAATTCTAGAAGCTATGTATTTTAGGCAAGATCCGTCAACGACAAGGTACTTGAGTCTGATGCAATTCAGGAGAAGCTGATGCCTAAAAAGTACACCACAGCAAACGTCCAAGTGATTCTCCTGACCAGGGCGGGGTACCCAGGACAATGTGATTAAGAGGTAGACACGGGAGTAGCAGAGTTGATTAGCTCCAAGCAGCTTTGCAATTGTATACATATATTCTCACCACAATTAATTACACGTAGGCTCTGTCTCCCTCCTCTCCTGAGAATTTGACAAATGTTGTTATCAAGGCATTTTGTTTTTCTAATCGATTCTAGAATAGATAAACATGTACTATGTGTTTCATATGAACTGTTAAGAACCCAACAACACATGGTTATTTCATCAATCTTATCAACTTTTAGTTAATGGAATTATCTATTGATTGTAGTATTAAGTTTGCTTGCGTTTTCAGCTAAAAGAAAGGAAAAAAAGGAACAACATACATTTCTGCATTGCTTCGTCCTTGCGACTGAGAGAGGCATGCGTTCTCCTGTGAAGAGTGCATAAATTGTTTTCATTGGCTTGATATTTATTTCCTAGATAACGCTTCTGGATCAGGTCAACGTGATGGCTCGGGCGGCTGGGGACGACGCGCCTGCTTGATGCAAAACAGCGGCGGCGGGATCCGGCGGGCGCGGGAGAAGGAGGGATCCGACGCGGCGGCGCGATGTACTTGCAGGTGGAGGCGGGCCTCCATGGCTGGCAGGGAGATGTCCAAGGTCATGACGGGGCTTCGATTTTTCTGATAGAAAAAAGAGACAGAGGAGGATCCAGGGAGGAGGGTAGGTAGGAGAAGAAGAACGGGGAACAAGGAAAGGTGCGACAGGGGTGCAGCTGTGCGAGGGCACTGGTCTCCCGCGTGAGGAGTGCCTCTCCTCGGGAGGATCAGAAGGGAGCGAGAGACAGTCAAATCCACTTTAGAGCAAGGTAATGTTGTAGACCTCCTTCCAATCCGTGATGACTACTAACTAATACTCCTACCAATTTACCCATATAAGCTACAGAGGATAGTTTTGATACTTATGCAAAATCTTATGTTGAAACTTGTGCAGCATCAATATGTGTTATACTAGGGAATAGTTACTGTATAACTAGCACTTTGTAGTGGCCTAAGATCATCTTAAACTTCCATCTACTGAGATGTACTCATGTGTTAGGTGCGTCTACAACTGCTAATTTAAAGGGATTTAATTGTCCTGCTTCTGAGCATAAGCATGATAAAGTGCAGCAACCAACTTTGGCTTATTGTTTTGGAAATCGCAACCGGTGCTCCCCTGCTTGTTTTTGTGATTATTGGTGTTGCTACTGCCTACATAAGCTGCAATCTAAAGCCTTCTATAAGGATATCATCATGGAGTAGATTAAAAAGTCGACGATATAACAATACTGATTGGTTGGTATTAACTTTATAAGATAATTGATAAATTGATTATTTTGTCTACTGAAGCCAATTATTTTATGAACTGAAGAAATCATTGTTATGAGCAGGCCAACAACGTAAGCCCCACCAGTGACGCGACGGGAGGGCTCCGACCTGTCCGTGGTAGTGGGAACGCAGATCCGTGTCGCCGGCCTACACAAGGCCATGGCCAACACGCCGACCCATGGTTCATCGTCCGTCTTCGTCAGGTAAGCAAAGCGATCCTCCTTTCCTCTTTCTCACCAGATCCGTTTTATCATTGTGATAATACATTTAAGTTAATCAACTTTTATGATTCTTTCAGTGTTAAAGAAAATGGATTTTTACCTGAATAAATTGCATGTATAGATATGTAGAGGATGAACTCAACAAGCGGATCTTTCAAGGTTAATTCGCTTTGCACATTTTACTAAATAGATGCAACGGCATAGCACCTTCAATATCATGCTTGCACTCACATGTTGTTCCAACAGAACCATGAATGCTGCCCAGAATTGCCATGCCTTCAGCTTTTGCTATAAGTTCCTATGCTGCTCCTTTTCAGGTGACTTTTCATGCGATTTCTACTTCTAAAAATTAGAAAATACCTTCAGATCAAAGCAGCAGATTTGTAGATGTTTGGGAATTGGTGCTACTCCATCTCCATCTGGACAACGGTCTTTGGTCACTGATTCTGAGGTACGACATTGTTGTACTTTTATGTTAAAATCCCATTTAGTTTGGCACCTCCATTTATTGGTTCGAGCCGAGCAAAGACCCTGTCGAGCAGTATCACTGACTAGAAGCATAAATTTTCATATTAGTGATGAGATAAATCCTGTGTACCAGTGCTTAGTAGCTAGGGAAATGCGGCTGGTATTTTTTGTTAGTATGTAGGTAGCTTCCTGATGTGTGTGGCTGTGTGTTCATTCACATAGACCTGAACTTATTTCGTTGGCTTCATTTTAGTAAAGATGGGGTGGGGAAAAACTACACCCTATATATGTAAGTTGACTGAAAATAATAATATGTTTCAGTAGCTATATTTCTCTGGTTACTAACATGTTTGTAGGCTAGATGTTCCTGTTGGGTTGTCTCGCTGTAGAACCTACCCCTATCCATATGTTACACATTTTGTGTAGCTATTAAGGAAGAAAGTAATGACATTCACATGCCAGAGTCTCCCCATCAGCATTTGATGGCAGGAGTCGCTGTTTTACAAAATGGATGTGAAACCAAAATCATATTCTACTAACTTTTATTTAGTGCATATTATCATTTAGCAGTACGTTGGTTGTGCCTCCCTGTGATCAATGGAGACCTTCTGTAGATGTACTACAGTCTTTTAAGGCGTTAAACTTCTCGATGGTTGACCATGGAAAATCTGTGTAGCTCTCATTTTCTCCATATGTTTCTGGTTTCAAGGAGAATTCTTACTCCTTTTGGAATTACCATCTTTAAACATTGTAGATTTCAATCTCTTGTGTATATACATCAAAGAATGTTTTTCGAACGCTTATCATGTACTAAACTCCCTACCCCCTCCTTCTGTCACATGTGTTGCTCCCTTGTCATCAATGAGCTCCAGAAAACCCAACTACAGGTACAGAATAGTTGCCACTTAGTTAGCATTTTAGTTAATAGTGTAAACATGGTAGTAACACTATAATGTTGGACAGTAAATGAATTTGACTACATCCGACCGAACTTATCTTGCTTCCAAGAAGGGTAAAATCATCTTTAATAATTTCCGGGATTTCGCTTATATTCATGTTTCTTAACATGTTTGGAATGTCGTTTCCTCCAAAATGCAGCATTTATATTCCATTTGGAGCATAGGATGCATTTTTTATCAGTTGCTGACTGAAAAAACCACTTTTCTGATAAAAATGCTATCCACCAGTAGACTTAATTAATTGTCTTCTAGACACACCTTCAAATATATACAAGTTCTCTGATAAGGTAGTCGTGGGAAGACTATATTTTTGGTTTACATTGTAAATATTTTCAGTGACCACAAAATTGACTTTCTTTTTTGCTTCTTTTTAGCTTTCAAGTCCTAGATGAGAAGGTAAGGATGTACTTGAACATGATGAGAAGACCCAGTTCCATCACCTGAGAAGAGAGAAGTTAACCATTTAATATCGTTGGTTCTAAAATTTGTTTAAGAAAAATGTTCATTCTGCTATTAGGACCACGATTATGTGTCAATTGTAGATTCTTAATTTCTTGGAATTATTTTATATGTTTGGTTCCTTTGGTTCATATTTATTCAACAAAAAAATATTTTCAAGATTGGTCCATTTGAGGATCAAACTTCGAACATGTGAATTGATGTGGCATCGAGCTAAGTCTGTTGATACCTTGCTCTCCCTTTTTTGCTTTGCACAATTAATCTCGTCACTGGAGATTTATGTTAATCCTCTAGCTTTGCTCATTTTTTCTTTTGAGTTCATCTTAGTTGATTGAATATTGTGTCACAATTTACATGGTCATGTGGGTGAATTGCTTCTCCCGTTGCAACGCACGGGCATATTTCCTAGTAATCCTTAATAAGAGCAAACTTCTCCGATATAGTGTAGTTGGGAGAATTCAAAAAGATAATAGGACTATCATGTGTGGGTGCAATAGCAAAAATTTCATGTTTAACATAAGGAACTATAGCAAGTTCATCTCCATAAGCATCATTCATATTGGCATCTTGGCCACAAGAATAGCAAACATCAAGTTTGTCAAAAGGGGTATTTCAAATGAATCAATGGGATCATAGCAATTATCATGGCATTCATCCTTCGGTAAGAAAGAATGGACATTAAATAATGTTTGAGTTGGAGAGTTACTCTCATTAGAAGGTGGGAATGGGTAGCTAATCCGATCTTCCTCCTTTTGTTCTTCGCTCTCCTCATCATCGTTTTCATCCAATGAGTTCACCGTTTCATCAATTTCTTCTTCCATAGACTCCTGCAAAATATTAGTCTCTTCTCGGACAGCGGAGACTTTCTCAATAAATGGTTTAACATAGGCATTAGAAGCATAATTATCATAACAATATTTAAGTATGGCAAAATTTTCAGATTTGTAAAGAGTAGCATCATACTTTCCTATCAAAGAAGCAATTTCATAAGCACCCTTAAAAGCAACAAATTCTTCAATTTGTTGAACACCATAGTAATTATAAACACCCTTAGCATACAAAGATACGATTCCATTATCACTAAACTCACATTGGTAGGGAAGGTGTTTCTTAGGGTCTTCAGAACAACAAGTAAAATCATATATTTCATATAAATTCCAAGCATAGCATTGCAAACGACGAATTTGATCCAGTAAAAGTTACCGTTTTTGAGATAAGCGGTGTCGCACATAACAAGCATGCTCATCTAAATATTTGCCCTCAACTAAGCTAGTTGGGGTTTCAGCACGAGCACAAAGGGATCGAAGATGATCCAAGTAAAAAGCTTCAGGAGTGTGATAGATTTTGAGTGGTTCTTCAACCATTGGTGTAGTAGGTACAACTAATTTTTGTTTGTATTTTGTGTTTCCTACCCATAACTAAAGATAGCAAACAAGAGCACAAAATAAAAACTACTTAGTGATAAAGCAAACAAGCACACACGAGAATATTCACCCCACGCTATAACTCCCCAGCAACGGTGCCAGAAAAAGGTCTTGATAACCCACAAGTATAGGGGATCAATTGTAGCCTCTTTCGATAAGTAAGAGTGTCGAACCCAACGAGGAGCTAAAGGTAAAACAAATATTCCCTCAAGTTGTATCGACCACCGATACAACTCTACGCACGCTAATTGTTCACTTTACCTAGAACAAGTATGAAACTAGAAGTACTTTGTAGGTGTTTTTGGATAGGTTTGCAAGATAATAAAGAGCGTGTAAATAAAAAGTAGGGGCTGTTTAGGTAAAGAAGCAATAAAGTTAGTCTACCGAGTGTGGAAAAGTGGTGGTAGGAGTTGCGAAATTGTCCCTAAGCAATTGACTACTTTACTAGACCGATAACAAGTTTTATGTGGGAGAGGCCACTGCTAGCATGTCATCCCTGACTTGGAATTTTATGCACTTATGATTGGAACTATTAGCAAGCATCCGCAACTACTAACGTTCATTAAGGTAAAACCTAACCATCACTTCAATCCCGTATGCATCAATTTCTATGCTAGGTTGAAGCTTCTATCACTCTTGCCCTCCAATACATAGTCCTACCAACATGCAACTAACCCTATGGTGTGATCCACGCACGCGCTCATATGATGGGCACCAAAGGACAACAACATAACCACAAGCCAATTAAACCAATCATAGCAATTCACCAATTACCGATAGGACAACGAAAATCTACTTAGACATCATAGGATGGAAACACATCATTGGATAATAATATGAAACATAAAGCACCATGTTCAAGTAAAGGGTATAGCGGGTTGCGGAAGAGTGGACCACTGTAGATAGATGGGGGAAGGTGATTAAGATGTTGGTGAAGATGACGGAGGTGTTGGTGTAGATCGACGTCACACGATGATGGCCCTGGCGGCGTTCCGGCGCCACCGAGAGAGAGGGGGAGAGAGCCCCACTTCTTCTTCTTCTTCTTCTTCTTCCTTGACATTCTCCCCAGATGGCAGAAGGGTTTCCCCTCTGGTCCATGGCCACCATGGCGGCGGAGGGGCTAGAGCCCCTCCGAGATTGGATCTGTCTCTGTCTCTCTCTGTTTCTGCGTTTTCTGCCTTCTAGATTCTGGCCCTTCACCGTTTCTTATATTCCTGGAGATCCATAACTCCGATTGGGCTGAAATTTTAACACGATTTCTATCCGGATATTGTCTTTCTTGCAGCTAAAGAAGGGCACCAACCGCCTTACGGGGTGGCCACGAGGGCCCAGGGCGCGTGAGGGAGTCCTGGATTAGGGGGTCTCCGGACAGCCGGACTGTTGGACTATGAAGACACAAGATTGAATACTTCGCCCCGTGTCCGGATGGGGCTCTACTTGGCGTGGGAGGCAAGCTAGGCAATACAGATATGTATATCTCCTCCTTTGTAACCGACCTTGTGTAACCCTAGCCCCCTCTGGTGTCTATATAAACCGGAGGCTTTTAGTCCGTAGGACAACATACAATCATACCATAGGCTAACTTCTAGGTTTTAGCCTCTCTGATCTCGTGGTAGATCAACTCTTGTACTATTCATATTTCAAGAATAAATCAAGCAGGACGTAGGGTTTTACCTCCATTAAGAGGGCCCGAACCTAGGTAAAACATCATGTCCCCTGCCTCCTGTTACCATCCGCCTTAGACGCACAGTTCGGGACCCCCTACCTGAGATCCGCCGGTTTTGACACCGACATTGGTGCTTTCATTGAGAGTTCCTCTGTGTCGTCATCATTAGGCTTGATGGCTCCTTCGATCATCAATAGCGATGTAGTCCAGGGTGAGACTTTCCTCCCCGGACAGATCTTTGTATTCGGCGGCTTCGCACTACGGGCCAACTCGCTTGGCCATCTGGAGCAGATCGAAAGCTACGCCCCTGGCCACCAGGTCAAGTTTGGAAGCTTAAACTACATGGCTGATATCCGCGGAGACTTGATCTTCGACGGATTTGAGCCCCTGCCGAGTGTGCCACACAATCACGATGAGCATGATTTAGCTCTACCATCGGATAGTGTTCAGGAGATTGCACCGGCAGCCGCTTCGACCCTCAATTCGGAGCCTATTGCGCCATCCATGGACGGGTGGATAGACCCCGCCATGGAGGCCATATCCTCAGCGGCGATCGAGCCGATTATTGACCTTACCCTTCATGAGAGCCGTGGTGCCAAGCTGCCGGATCCTTCCCCGGCCACAGACTCCGAACCGCCTGCGCCCGTGCCTATCAAATCTGACTGGGCGCCGATCATGGAGTTCACCTCCGCAGATATCTTTCAGCACTCGCCCTTCAGCGACATACTGAACTCATTAAGATCTCTCTCCTTGTCAGGAGAGTCCTGGCCGAACTATGTCCGGCAGGATTGGGATGCGGATGACGAAGAAATTCGCCGCCCACCCACCACCCACTTAGTAGCCACTGTCGACGATTTGACCGACATGCTCGACTTCGATTCTGAAGATATCGACGGTATGGACGACGATGCAGGAGACGACCAGGAACCACCGCCCACAGGGCACTGGACGCCCACTTCATCATATGACGTATACATGGTGGACACGCCGAAAGAAAACGACGACGAGGAACGGAAGGACACAACGAAGGGTTGTTCCCTCGAGAAGCAGTCAAAGCGGTGGCGTAAACGCCACTCCAAATCCCACCTCGGCAGAAACAACGATCATATAGACCCAACGTTAGAGCAGGGTGAACCATCGCCCGACCACGGCAACACGGAGAATCAAACCGAACAACCTGACTCCGTCGAAGATAACAGTCCGGACAACATCACACCGGACAGGCTCCCGGAGCAACAGAATGCCCATCAAAGGCTTGTTGCCACTGCGAGGAGTCTGAAAAAGCAGAAGTAAAGGCTCTGGGCTGCACAAGACACACTCAGAATCGGATGGAGTGAAGTACTCAACACTGCAATGAAGTATGGCGGTAATCGCCACACCAAGAGCTACCCGAAGCGAAAGTTGCTACCTAAATTCGATGAGGAGGCCTTAGATCCCCTGCCATTAAAAAACAAAACAGCCATCCGGTCGGATAGACGACCCCGTGACCAACATAGAGCGGCAAACGACGCCGCACATAAGCCAGTACACGATTCGCGTAAGGGCTCGCATCAAAAGGACGGCGCAACCAGATCCATCTACGGACCACGCAAGCGCGCTCTAGTATGCAATGCAACACAACAAACATCCGAACACCACGGTACACCCAAATACAGGGGTGCCGCACACCCCCTATGTTTCACCGATGAGGTGCTGGACCACGGATTTCCAGAGGGATTCAAACCCGTAAACATAGAGGCGTACGACGGAACGACAGACCCTGGGGTCTGGATTGAGGACTACATCCTCCATATCCATATGGCTCGAGGAGACGATCTCCACGCCATCAAGTACTTACCCCTCAAGCTCAAAGGGCCAGCTCGGCACTGGCTTAAAAGCCTCCTCGAAAGCTCCATTGGAAGCTGGGAAGAGCTCGAAGATGCTTTTCGGGCAAACTTTCAAGGGACTTATGTCCTACCACCAGATGCAGACGATTTGAGTCATATAACTCAACAACCCAGAGAGTCAGCCCGAAAGCTTTGGAACAGGTTTCTTACTAAAAAGAACCAAATAGTCGACTGCCCGGACGCTGAAGCCTTAGTAGCTTTCAAGCACTGTGTTCGAGACGAATGGCTTGCCAGACACCTCGGCCAAGAAAAGCCGAGAACAATGGCAGCATTAACAAGCCTCATGACCCGCTTTTGCGCGGGCGAGGACAGCTGGTTAGCCCAATGCAACACCAGCGACCCAAGTACATCCGAAGTCAGGGACGGAAGCGGGAAATCACGGCGCAGCAAAAACAAGCGCCGGAATAAAGAAGACAACCCGAAGAGCACGGCGGTAAACGCCGGATTCAGAAGCTCTTGGCCAGGTCAGCAGAAGCTGCCCTCCAAAGGCAACAGAGACGAGCTGTCTAGCCTAAACCAGATTCTGGATAAAATATGCCAGATCCACAGCACCCCCGACAAGCCTGCAAATCATACCCATAGAGAATGTTGGGTTTTCAAGCAGTCCGGCAAGCTCAACGCCAAACATAAGGGGTAGGATACACCAAGCAAAGACGAGGACGAGCCCCGCAAGCAAAGCACTAGGGAACAGAAGAAATTCCAACCAGAAGTCAAAAAGTAAACATGTTACACGTGATAAAGGGGAGAAACAAAGCGGTACTCCTAGAGACACATGCCCCAGGGCCTATCACCGTGGAGTTCTGCCACTTGTCGTCCCAACCGATCACTTTTGACCATCGGGATTACTCGGCAAGTATCCGGCGTGCAGGATGGGCTGCCTTGGTATTAGACCCAATAATCGACGGATACCACTTCACACGAGTCCTGATGGACGGCGACAGTAGTTTAAACCTGATCTATCAGGACACAATCCGCAACATGGGGATAGACCCAGCAAAAATTAGCCATAGCAATACTACCTTTAAAGGAGTTACGCCAGGCCCAGAGGCCCATTGCACGGGCTCCCTGCTACTAGAGGTTATATTCGGCTTTCCCGATAACTTCCGTAGCGAAAAGTTAACCTTCCACATCGCTCCGTTCCAAATTGGCTATCAAGCACTACTCGGACGCGAAGCTTTCGCTCGCTTTAACGCAATACCGCATTACGCTTCTCTCATGCTTAAGATGCCCGGTCCACGCGGCATCATCACAGTAAATGGAAATATTGAACGCTCCTTGCGCGCGGAAGACCGTGCGGCTGCCCTGGCAGCCGCACACTAAGTGGCCTCACCAACTAAAGCATCTGACAGGTCATTAAGACCACAGACTCGGCTGGACGAGTCCGGCGCAGCTATATGTAATCGATACAGGTTTGATGGCCATACCCCTATTACAATAAAAGGGACTCAACGCGCGCAAACAAGTGGCAATTAGGCTCAACTTTACTCATCTTGAACTATACATGGTTTCTTTAGTATAACCTACCTTTTTGCACGATAACTTTTCAACTAAGTTCCTCTATTTTATAGATGACCATCGTGCTACACCCGTCCAGGATATGGCACAATGGAGACACAGGTGCAGACATGCAGCAGGGACCCGTTCCAAGGATTCTTTTTAGATTAAGACCCTGCGTAAACCTTTTTTACTTTCTCTTCTTGATACACATCCCTCGGATTCTCAGTACAATTGAGAAGGATGTTGACGTCTTGGCATGTGGCCATGTCAGAATGATGCACGTACCTGGACACTAGGGGCTTATTACAAAGGGCACTGTTTAGGCCCAGTTTACACCATAAAGAGCGAATACCTTAGGGAGTGTTCGGCGTCGCGAGTTTGGCCTTATATGCATCAGCTCCAAATCATGTCTTTGGTCAAATGTTGGGTTTGCCCGGCTCCTGTGTTTTGCTGCCTTACGTTCCGCTCTATCGGCTAAGGCGGCATTAGGAGAACTACTGCGATTGTGCCCTAGTTCATCCGGACGAGCACCTCAGTAGAGAAAGCCGAAAAGTGACTGTCATGATATAGCGTGAGACTAGTCAACCACTCGATGACCTATCGGAATCTTCGGGATTCCTCCGCCTTAACGAAGGGATGTTTCCCGGCCAGGCATGTACGCACCCTGAATTCGGATGAGTGCGGAGCCACCAGGGGCTATATAGTAGCTCCACTGTCAAACTCCTCTGGCTAAGTGAAAGTGTTAAAGTATTATAGCCCGGTTGCCTAGTTTGCTGCGCTATCACCTCCTTAATGGACCAAGACGTTGGATCAAGTGTGAACATGCGTCTTCTGCGAACACCCCCACATTATATGCGTGGGGGATGAAGCCAACGACTGCAATCTTTCAGGTTATATACATGTCACTCAATGGGAATACATGTCACTCAAACATAATATTCTTTGAGCACTGGGCCTCTATCGAACAAGCGCCTTCAAGAACTTCTTCAAAATAGTGCTCGGCAGCCACTCGACCTATGGCCGAACCTGTGCCGCAACAGTGGTAGCATCCATCTCCGCCCAGTATGTTTTGACACGGTCAAGGGCCATCCGCGAGCCTTCTATGCACGCCGACCTCTTCATTGCATTAATGCGCGGCACCGCACCAAGGAACTGCTGCACCAAACTAAAATAGTTGTTCAGCTTTGGCCTTTCTGGCCATAGGTGATACACAGCAGACCTCATGGCGAGTCCAGACAATCTATTCATCTCGGCCCATTCGGCAAGCCGATCAGCCAGTGGAAGCGGACGCTCTGGAACGTTAAATTGCGACCAGAATAGCTTGTCCACTTCACGATCTGTTTGATCTCGAAAGTATTCGGCCGCATCGACAGCACTCGCCGCCAAGTCGAGATATGCGTCCGCCGAACTCCACAGCCGATCCAGAGGGGCATACTGGGGATCTCCAAACTTCCTCCGCGGCATAAAGGGCTTCCCAGCCACAATATCCCCGGCTTCACGTAGTTCCTCCTTCTTCGCTCTCATTGCAGAGCGGGTGTCTTTGGTCGCCATCGTGGCCTTTTCCAGGTCCGTCGCCTTCGCCCGGTTTTCTTCTTCCAGAAGCTGGCAGCGGTCGGCAGTATCTTTTAACTTTACGACCATCTTGGCCATTTTCTCTTTGCTCTCGCAATGCGCGGCCTTTTCGGCTCTTAACTCTTCGGCCGCCTTTAAAGCGGCCACATTACTACTCCTTGCTTGCTCCTTGGCTCGGGCAAGCTCCGCCCGAAGGGTCTCCACGATGGCAGCTCCATCTGCAGTCACAACATATTAAAGATACTGGCATCATGCTGCTCTTATTATGTGACGATCACCAAAAAAATCACTCACCCTGTGCCTCGTCAAGCCGCTTGTTGACAAGCACGATGTCGGCATCTGCCGCATCCAGTTGCCGCTTTAGTCCGACAAAGCCATCAGTCCGGCTAGCCACCGGAGCTTCAACCACCTGCACACAAAGGCGGTCTGGTTATTACTTGGGACTACGATCCTCTGTTTGCCGCCATTCTTGACGACAACCAGAGTCTCAGGGGCTACTATCTACACAGGGCACACCTAAATATGTGCGGTACTGTCAAAAATGTACATCATTTCACGTACCTCAAGACCCGTCAGTAGACTCATAAAGGCTTCATGCAACCCGCTTTCGGCGGAAGAAATCCTTTCAATCACTGTACTCATCAATGTACGGTGCTCTTCTGAGATAGTCGCTCGCTCTAGAAGATCCTTCAGTACGTCCGACCGCATACCAGATGGTGCTGGACTCTTTTGATTGCTCTCTTCAAGAGCCGGATACTGGGGACTTTGGGTGGCCATAGGATTACCTTCTGGCCTTGCTAGATTAGGAGAAACCCTCCGCGACGACACTTCATGGTCGCCCGCTTCTTGATCTGGGGAGTCCGGGGGAGGCGTTTCGCTCTCCATCATCTCCATAAGAAGATCCCCTGAAGACAAGCTCTGCTAAGAAGGGCTAAGATCCGAAATGCAAGATAAATGCTTCGGTTATTTTCCTCAGAAGTAAGGTAGGATGTTTTCACTATTAAGTACTGTTTGATTACTTACAGCTTGTTAGAGGGCTGATCCCCGCGCGGACATTGTGCGGCAAGAGCACCCTCCGAAGCAGGACCCTCTGGTGGAGATTTCTTCTCCCGTTTGGAAACCTTGGTTTTCGGATCTTCAGAGGTAGTCCTCTTCCTTCCCCGGGGCGAGAGAATGTCCGATTCTTCCCCTTGGTTATCCTCCCTCACGGAGGCGCTCATTCCCTCGGTTGGAATAGCTAGCGGTGGAGGCCCGCTTTCGCCCTCTTTATTCCCCCTTCATCTTCCTTTGAGGGCACCAGGCAAGGCACTGGCTCGAGCATCTTTTCCAGCACCGGATTATCCAAGCCTTCAGGAAGGGGGGCCGAACACCGGATCATCTTCGCCTTTGTTATCCAGTCCTGGTCAAAGAGCGATTCTTCAGAATGATGTCATGATAAATAAAAGGACAGTGTGTTCGGCCATGGGATTACTTACTTGGGCCGCGGTGCGGTTGCTGCTCAGGCCCACGTCCTCGGTAGTGTCCGGACACTCTATTTGGGGTCCGAAGAACGATTTGTACATATCCTCATGCGTCAGGCCGAGCAAATTCTAAATAGTGCGCGGTCCTTCCGGGTTGAATTCCCACATGTGGAGAGGCCGGCGTTTGCAAGGCTGGACTCGACGAACCATCATAACTTGCATTATCATAACCAGACTGAAATCTCCCTTGAAGAGATCTCGGATGCGGCTCTGTAGTATGGGCACGTCCTTGGCTGGACCCCAGCTCAGCCCCCTGCTAATCCATGACATCAGTTGTGGTGGAGGGCCCAAGCAGAAAGTGGGGGAGCTACCCACTTGGCACTTCGGGGAGCTGTGACGTAAAACCACTCCCGTTGCCACAATCCGGACACCTCTGGAAAGGAACCCTTCGGCCATGGAGCGTCAGCAATTTTGCTTATTAGAGCACCTCCGCACGCTGCGTGCTGCCCCTCGACCATCTTCGGCTTCACATTAAAGGTCTTGAGCCACAGGTCAAAGTGAGGGGTAATGCGGAGGAAGGCCTCACAAATGGCAATAAATGACGAGATGTGAAGGAGGGAATCCGGGGCTAGGTCATGAAAATCCAGCCCGTAGTAGAACATAAGACTCTTAACAAAGGGATCCAGAGCGAGGCCTAGTCCTCGGAGGAAGTGGGAGACGAACACAACACTCTCGTTGGGTTCGGGAGTAGGGATGACCTGCCCTCGGTCAGGCAGCCTATGCGAAATTTCAGCGGTCAGGTATCTGGCCTCCCTGAACTTCTTGATTTCCTCCTCCGTGATGGAGGAAGGCATCCACCGGCCTTGAAGGCTAGATCCGGACATGATTGAAGGTCTAAAGCACCTGACCTGGGCTTTGGGTGTTAGAACTCGAGGCGGGGGGAGGATTTGATTGAGCATGGGAGGGAAAAAAGTAAAAGCCTTGTCCCTTTATAAAGAGGGTGAATATCAAGCGTCCTCCTCGTGGCCGTTTGGGACTTGCCTAAGATCTAGGAGTCCTAGGCACGGTTGGTTTACCCACGTTCTTATTGATGAGAATCCCGTAATAAGGGGAACACGATCTCTGCTTTGACAAGACGTGTCAAGAAACCGCCTCGTGTTATGTGCGGGGCTGGTTAAAGAAAAACAGTTCGAATAATTGTCGGGCCATGGCATGATGTCATGCTGCCAAAACGTGTCAGTAGATTAGATTTGTGGAAATATTATTCTCTCTACCGTGGTATGTGGAACTTATTTTGCAGGGTCGGACGCTATCCTTCTATTCAAACTCTTCTGTGGTGTATTCGAAGGAGGAACCCGCCTTGCAATGCCGAAGACAACACTGCGCGCCAGACTCATCGTCATTAAGCCTGGTTCAGGGGCTACTGAGGGAGTCCTGGATTAGGGGGTCTCCGGACAGCCAGACTATATCCTTTGGCCGGACTGTTGGACTATGAAGACACAAGATTGAAGACTTCGTCCCGTGTCCGGATGGGACTCTACTTGGGGTGGGAGGCAAGCTAGGCAATACGGATATGTATATCTCCTCCTTTGTAACCGACCTTGTGTAACCCTAGCCCCCTCAGGTGTCTATATAAACCGGAGGATTTTAGTCCGTAGGACAACATACAATCATACCATAGGCTAACTTCTAGGGTTTAGCCTCTCCGATCTCGTGGTAGATCAACTCTTGTACTACTCATATTATCAAGAATAAATCAAGAAGGACGTAGGGGTTTACCTCCATTAAGAGGGCCCGAACCTGGGTAAAACATCGTGTCCCTGCCTCCTGTTACCATCCGCCTTAGACGCATAGTTCGGGACCCCCTACCCGAGATCCACCGGTTTTGACACCGACAGCGCGCCTGACCCCCTGGGGCACGCCCCCTACCTCGTGGCCCCCTTGGGCATCATCTCACGTTGATTCTTCTTCCCCAAAATCACATATATTCCAAAAAAAATCTCCATCAGTTTTTATCCCGTTTGGACTCCGTTTGATATGGATTTTCTGCGAAACAAAAAACATGGAACAAATAAGAACTGGCACTGGGCACTGGATCAATATGTTACTCCCAAAAATAGTATAAAAATTTGCCGAAAGTATATGAAAGTTGTATAATATTGGGATGGAACAATCAAAAATTATAGATACGACGGAGACGTATCAATCTTCTATTAGGGGTATGTTATATTGTGCAATGTGGTGCTCAGTTAACGTTTGGTTCATTTGTTGTGGTGTTTAGTTAACTGTTTGGTTCAATTCTGCAATGCGATGTTAAATTGTTGTTGGTGCATTCTGTTATTGTATACCATCTGAGAAATAAATCGAATTTGGATGTACTAAAGACATGAGAAACAAATACATTTTCTATATTTCCAAGTTGTTAAGCATGCTTGGTTTGTTTAACTCTCTGATCTTCTATTAGGAGTATGTTATATTGTGCAATGTGGTGCTCAGTTAATGTTTGGTTCATTTGTTGTGGTGTTTAGTTAACTGCTTGGTTCAATTCTGCAATGTGATGTTCAATTGTTGTGGGTGCATTCTATTATTGTATGCCATGTGAGAAATAAATTGAATTTGGCTGTACTAAATACATGAGAAACAAATACAATTGCTATATTTCCAAGTTGTTAAGCATGCTTGGTTTGGTTAACTGTCTGATCTTCTATTAGGAGTATGTTATATTGTGCAATGTGGTGCTCAGTTAATGTTTGGTTCATTTGTTGTGGTATTTAGTTAACTGCTTGGTTCAATTTTGCAATGCGATGTCCAGTTGTTGTGGCCGCATTCTGTTATTGTATACCATGTGAGAAATAAATCGAATTTGGTTGTACTAAATACATGAGAAACAAATACAATTGTTATATTTCCAAGTTGTTAAGCATGCTTGGTTTGGTTAATTGTCTGATCCTCTATTAGGAGTATGTTATATTGTGCAATGTGGTGCTCAGTTAACATTTGGTTCATTTGTTGTGGTGTTTAGTTAACTGTACATGCATGGTCCGTTGTCTAATAGTACATTATTGTGCAATTAAAGGAACCATTCTAATATTTAGGTTTTTAATAATTTGGTCTTGCACATGTAGGTCCTGCTGTCAGAGGTTTTGACCCACCGTTCGACCCTTTTTGCATATGGGGAAATGAGTTGTCCATGAATATCAATCAAGTCAAGAAAATCAGAAAGATTGTTAGGATAAAGAAATCAGTGACAAAAAACAAAAAGATCTTTTTTGCACAATGAAGAAGACATCAATTCACTACAAGATGGTACTAATTATTATACCTTGCCTTTTTTATTCCTTTGCCCCATTTCCAATATAGAGAAGATATTTATGCACATCCTTGTTTTTAGGCCTTTCCAAAGCAGTTCACTGATGATTACCTCTCAAACCACCTCTATGGTCAGGAGGCGAGGAAGGTTTTAATACAACACCCATGGTTCAATATTGAAGTGTTTCTGAAGAGGACAAAGGACGGACGGTCCTTCATCCACAGGCACTGGCCTAAAATTGCAAAGACCTTCAACATGAATGAAGGATCAATATTCACCTTCTGCTTCAGCAGTTTTCCAGATGAGATGCATCTGTCTATATACCGTCTATGATGCTAATTTCGAAAGGTTCTACATGTTGCATGTGAAACTTGGTGCTGGTGCAGTTGTGTAATGGGGTAGCTGAGTGCTGAAGCTATATCATGTTGTACTCTGATGTATTTCAATTATGAAATCATGCTTCCTTAATATGGAAATGGAATATATTATGTGCTTAATATGAATGTCAATTAGATTAATAAATGGATGATTAATAATAGGGCAATTAGCCTGCTAATGGCGAATTAGCCTGCTTATTGGGTTTTGCTATTGCAAACGGTTATTGAGAAAATACCGTGGGTAATGACCTCAGGCAACACACACAGTTTCAAGGAATAAACCATGTCGGATCAATGAACAATCACACACGACCTTCTCTTGAAAACTGTTTGCGTTAGGCCATCTTGCACAAACGTTTACCACATAAAAACTGTGTGTGATGGCAGCCTTTGCCACATAGTTTCTTCTACGTACCGTGTGTGATGCATTCAATAACGCAAATGATAAAATTGTTAATATCGTGTGCAATGGAAACACTATCACAAACGATTTAATGGGGAAAATTGTGTGTGATCTACCTGTGAATGGAAACATTTTCCTTTGAGCGACTATGTAGGATGTACATACGAACGGAAACTTTTAGCGGGGACTGACTGTGTGGGATGTACTTGCGACTGGAAACACTTTTGCCTGTATAATTATTTTTAGCTCTATTATATGTATTACCGTATTTTTGCACTCGTCGGTCATACACAACCTCATTTTGCCGAGTGTGTGTGCCAGGAGGGCATATCACCGACGTTTCTGGGTCGTGTGGGAAGGACCCCCTATCGCCATCACTCACTAGGCGACGGTTCCAAATGCCATCGCGGAAAGGGGTTAAAATCTGTTTGTATAGCACCGATGCGTACCAGTGTTTGTGTACATGTGTGCGATTTAATTCCATGTGCAGTAAATTGGAAGGAATCTTCAAACATATTGGTCTAACGGCTATGACACAATTAAGCATGGAGTGCCATGGCATTTAAATTCCAAAAAAATAAAAAAAATCAGAAACACATGAAACCTTGGTTGATGTAATGTCATGCCACCAAGATGATGTGATAAAAAAAGTGGCCTGTTTGACGAAAGTTTGGACACACACCTCTCACAAATCGGAGCAACTCACTAGAAGGCTCGTGGTTCTGAGAGGCAACAATGCATGTTTGATGACGAACGGGAGATAGCTTCCTCTTACGGCCTTCAAATTTTTTCTACGTGTAACGTGTACTAATACAACTGTCATGTGAAAAATTGGAAAATTTAAGAGGTCATTTTACCTTTTGAAGACATTTAAGTGATTTTCTAGCCATTTAATGACCGTAATTCAAATTTGAACTACATCTACATGCAACGGCTAACCATAACGGTTTGAAAAATCATATTTGTGTACTTGTGTGCGAGTTAATTCCATGTGCAGGAAATTAGAAGGAATTTCAAACATATTGGTCTCACGACATGTGCACATGCATATGTATGCATGGAGTGCCATGGCATTTTAATTCCAAAAAATAAAAAAAATGATCAGAAAAACATGAAACCTTGCTTGATGTAATGTCATCCCACCAAGATGATGTGGTAAAAAATGGCATGTTTGACGAAAGTTTAGACACACACCCCTCACAAAGCGGAGCAACTCACTAGAAGGCTAGTGGTTCCGAGAGGGAATAATGAATTTTCGATGACGAACGGGACATAGCTTCCCCTTACGGCCTTCAATTTTTTTCTATGATTAACATGCACTAATACAACTGTCATGTGAAAATTTGGAAAATTTCAGGGGTCATTCGACCTTTTAAAGACATTAAAGTGATTCTCTAGCCATTTATTAACCGTAATTCAAATTTTAACTACATCTACATGGAACGGCTAACCATAACGATTTGAAAAATCATATTTGCAGATTTGTGTGCGAGTTAATTCCATGTGCAGTAAATTAGAAGGAATTTACAAACATATTGGTCTCATGGCATGGACATATGTACATGCATGGAGTGCCATGGCATTTAAATTCCAAAAAATTAAAAAATGATCAGAAAAACATGAAACCTTGCTTGATGTAATGGCATGCCACCAAGATGATGTGGTAAAAAAATTGGCCTGCTTGACGAAAGTTTGGACACACACCCCTCACAAACCGGAGCAACTCACTAGAAGGCTAGTGGTTCTGAGAGGGAACAATGCATGTTTGATGACGAATGGGAGATAGCTTACCCTTACGGCCTTCAATTTTTTTTCTACATTTAATGTGCACTAATACAACTGTCATGTGAAAATTTAGAAAATTTTAGGGGTCATTTGACCTTTTAAAGACATTTTAGTGATTTTCTAGCCATTTAATGACCGTAATTCAAATTTAAACTACATCTACATGCAATGGCTAACCATAAAGGTTTGGGAAATCACATTTTTGTGTACTTGTGTGCGAGTTAAAAAAATCTCCGGACGATGTAAATATCTGGTGTTCAAAAAAGAAAATGTAAAGATCTGGCAAGACAACCGGCCCCCACACAATTGGCAATCTATTTCGCGCCTCGAGGTTTGGAAGGTGAATGACGGGGGTTATTAATTAGCCATGGTTTTGTATTGGAAACTGTCAGCCATTATGTTCACACACAGATTCTAATGCGGGAATCGTGTGTAATTCAAGCTACAGTACTTGTAAATTCCGGCGACCGGCGTGTGTACTATTCCCATCGATCTAGATTCCGACTACCAATAAATACTACCTTGCTCTTGTCGTCCCGCCTGCATTCTCATCTACATCCTCCCCTTGCTCGCCCTCTCTCTCAAAGCTCTGCCATGGCACCTCCAATCTACCCACGCGCCGACGAGGAGTCGCCTCCCCCCGATGACGCTCATTTGAAGAGCAGCGACAAGGAGGACCCCTACGCGCCGTCGGAGGAGGTTGCGCCGGACCCCCCAACTTTGGATTAGTTTTGGGCCAGTACAATCTTTGTCTATGGAAGTCACTGCCGCCGGCTGAGAGAGCCAGGCAAGTGGCATTCAAGGAGATGGAAGAGGAGGAAGCCAGGTACCAGGTGGCCCGTGAAGCCCGTGATCCTGCCTGGGAAAATGAGAAGGTGGAGCTTTGGGGGTAGGCGCGTCGTCGTGCGGAGGAGGTGTACGAAGATGGGTACTCCGCGAGGAAGGTCAAAGGCGCTAGGCACCTCATCGCTGCGTGGAGGTGGGCCGATAAGCTCCCGCATGCCATCGACGAGGAGCTCCGGTGGGCGCCCATCAAAATGGCAAGATCGTCTGCGCTCGTCTGCCAGCAAGAGGCAGATCGGTACGTCAAGCACTGCGAGGCGGAGGAGGCGGAGTACTGCCTCCATGCTGGGAAGACGCCACACATCAGGAGGGATTATTAGTTTTAGTATTGTCCGTTTTCAATTTTATGCATTGTACCTAGTAGTTAAGTATCATCACGTATATGTGATGATATTATATATATATTCTATGATGAACTAATGCACAATTAATATATATATATATTATAAATTCCATTTTCTATCTGTTTTTGTATACTAATTTGAATCTAGCCATTATCATCCACATATATAGAATGGAAATTGTATACACACACATTGAAACAGAACATATAAGAACGGAAAACAGAGTACACACATTGAAATAGAGCAATTAACAAAGCAATACTATGATTGCTATTAATACATAGCTATCCACGTTGAAACGACTCCACAAAATAAAATGCATCCATGAGATAATGACCAGCAGCCCTTGCCTACAGTAGCTCTTGGCTCTGCCTGAACTCGTGCAGGCGTTCGTCCAAGTGATCAACACACTCGCGGTACATCTGGAGCGCGATCTCGAGCTCCAAGTTGGCTATTTCATCGGAGGTCACCAGCTCGAGGATGCGACGGCCATGTTCCTCTACTATGCCCAGGTGGATACCTGGGCCAAGGAGGCGGTCGAGCCTACTGACCAGCGCATTGGCATCAAGCGGGCCGCAGACAAGGCGAACGGCGCGACCTATGCGAACGACGCGGCGGGCATCCGGTGCAAGTACGGCATGGCTGGCCTCTGGTGCAAGTACGGCGCAGAGGGCCTCTGCCCACTCCTGGAGAGGAATGGGGGTACTGACGGGACGTGTACCCAGCTGCGACGCCATGTCAACAGCAGGCAAGCGCCTATGGATCCGCTCTTGCTGTGCGTCGCGCCACGCCTCTCGCTCTGCGGCGCTCCAACGGTCTTGCCGTGCGGAGAGCCGCACCCTATCAGCGTGGACACGCCTAGCTTGCTCTGCGGCGTGCCATCGATCATGTTGTGCGGTGAGCTGCAGCCTCTCGGTGCTGACATTCCTATCTTAATCCGCGGTGCTCAAGCGCCATGCGCCAAGGGTTTGCTCAACCCTGGTGATGACGCGCATCACGGCGTCGTCCATTGCGTTGTTGGGGAGCGCCTCGGCCTCGACGGGCTGTGGCACCTTCTCATTTTTCTCGTCGACGAGGTTGATGGCAGAGGTGGTGCTTTGGTGGGTTGGCATGCTTGGGGAAAGGTGGATGTGCTACAGGCTGCACTTGTTGCCTCTGTGCATCGCGCGTCGCCTAGGTTTATGCGCAATATCGCTAGGTGGCCAAAAACAGGTGAGGAAATGGCGGGAAACGGTGGCGTGCTCATAAAATGCCATCAATTAATGGAAACTTAGCATATAAGGAACATCGAGCTAGCACAAGAAGTAGATGATGATCATATGAGCACGGACCATACTACGGAATCCGTCGGTGATGAATTCATCAATCGCAAATAGTTGTATACTAGCAAGAGTTTGCCCACAACACACATGGCTTATTCCATCACAAACAGGTCGGATGGATCAACTGTATGCCACGTATCGCACATAGTCAAAAAGTAATGCGGTAGACCTTCTTTAACATGTGTTGAGAAAAACAAAAAAAATTCAAAACAAGGACCTTGAGGTTAATTCCACCCCACAACACACACGGCTTATTCCATCACAAATAGGTCGGATGGATCAATTGTATGCCATGTATCGCACATTGTCAAAAAGTAGTGCGGTAGACCTTATTTAACATGTGTTAAGAGATGGGTGACCGGATGGGAAGTTGTCAAAATTTCAAACCCCATCCGGTCACCCATCTCGTGGCCGCTCCAGCCTGAGCACAGTTAACTTGAGATTTCTCTTAGAGGAGCTATTGGTGGAACAACTAGTCCTTGCTGATATAGGATGCCTCTTCGCATCCTCATGGCTTACCCGGATGACCCCCGGTCACCCAATGGCCAATAGATGTTGTGTAGACAAAGCATATCACATATGTCTTATTAGAAGCAATGGTCTGTGTTATTATATATTGGTCTTCGAACACATTTTTGTTTATAGATCTGTTTGCCGCTTATCGCACACATCCTGTTAACTTGAACCATTTCTGTTCTCTTGGCTCAAAGCAAACAGTTCATCCAAGTGAACTGTATGACGTATATCGCACACACCTTGATCTGGCTGACCGTTTCTTTTGTGTTGCCTAATCACAATAGTTCATTCGAGTGAACCGTATGCTATATATCACACACACCTTCATCTGGCTGCTCGTTTATGTTCTCCTTCCTCATCGCAAATAGTTCATTGAACTTAACCATATGCCCTTCATTGCACACACAACTAAAATCTGAACCGTGTTTGATGCATCCGTCATCGCAAACGCTTTGCACCTTTTTTGATGGATTTTTTACATCGCCATTTGCGATTATTGCATCGCACACAGTTTCGTCAAAGGGTCTCTCATTGTAGTGTCGCGTTAGCAGCATCTGGCAGTAATGACATGAGGAAAGCAATAGCAATAAAATTGAACAATCAGCATGCTAAGCTAACAGATGGGTCTTGTCCATCACATCATTCTCCTAATGATGTGATCCTGTTCATCAAATGACAACACATGTCTATGGTTAGGAAACTTAACCATCTTTGATTAACGAGTCAGTCTAGTAGAGGCTTACTAGGGACACGATGTTTTGTCTATGTATCCACACATGTATCAAGTTTCCGGTTAATACAATTCTAGCATGAATAATAAGCATTTATCATGATATAAGGAAATATAAAATAACAACTTTATTATTGCCTCTAGGGCATATTTCCTTCAGTCTCCCACTTGCACTAGAGTCAATAATCTATATTACATTGTAATGATTCTAGCACCCATGGAGTCTTGGTGATGATCATGTTTTCCTCGTGGAAGAGGCTTAGTCAACGGGTCTGCCACATTCAGATCCGTGTGTATTTTGCAAATTTCTATGTCTCCCTCCTTGACTTGATCTTGGATGGAGTTGAAGAGTCTCTTGATGTTTTTGGTTCTTTTGTGAAATCTGGATTCCTTTGCCAAGGCAATTGCTCCAGTATTATCACAAATTATTTTCATTGGACCCGATGCACTAGGTATTACACCTAGATCGGATATGAACTCCTTCATCTAGACTCCTTCATTTGCTGCTTCCGAAGCAGCTATGTACTCTGCTTCACATGTAGATCCTGCCACGATGCTTTGCTTGGAACTGCACCAACTGACAGCTCCACCATTCAATATAAATACGTATCTGGTTTGTGACTTAGAGTCATTCGGATCAGTGTCAAAGCTAGCATCGACGTAACCATTTACGCCGAGCTCTTTGTCACCTCTATAAATGAGAAACATATCCTTAGTACTTTTAAGGTACTTCAGGCTGTTCTTGACCGATGTCCAGTGATCCACTCCTGGATTACTTTGGTACCTTCCTACTAAACTTATAGCAAGGCACACATCAGGTCTGGTACACAGCGTAGCATACATGATAGAACCTATGGCTGAGGCATAGCGAATGACTTTCATTTTCTCTCTATCTTCTACAGTGATCGGGCATTGAGTCTGACTCAACTTCACACCTTGTAACATAGGCAAGAACCCTTTCTTTGACTAATCCATTTTGAACTTCTTCAAAACTTTATCAAGGAATGTGCATTGTGAAAGTCCAATTAAGCGTCTTGATCTATCTCTATAGATCTTGATGCCCAATATATAAGCAGCTTCACCAAGGTCTTTCATTGAAAAACTCTTATTCAAGTGTCCTTTTATGCTATCCAAAAATTCTATATCATTTCCAATCAATAATATGTCATTCACATATAATATTAGAAATGCTACAGAGCTCCCACTCACTTTCTTGTAAATACAAGCTTCTTTGTAAGTCTGTATAAAACCATATGCTTTGATCACATTATCAAAGTGTATATTCCAACTTCGAGATGCTTGCACCAGTCCATAAATGGATCACCGGAGCTTGCACACTTTGTTAGAACCTTTAGGATCGACAAAACCTTCTAGTTGCATCATATACAACTCTTCTTTCAGAAATCCATTAAGGAATGCAGTTTTGATGTCCATTTTCCAGATTTCATAATCATAAAATGTGGCAATTGCTAACATGATTCAAACAGACTTAAGCATCGCTACGGGTGAGAAAGTCTCATCGTAGTCAACTCCTTGAACTTGTCAAAAATCTTTCACGACAAGTTGAGCTTTGTAGACAGTAACATTACCATCAGCGTCAGTCTTCTTTTTGAAGATCCATTTATTCTCTATGGCTTGCCGATCATCGGGCAAGTCAACCAAAGTCCACACTTTGTGCTCATACATGGATCCTATCTCGGATTTCATGGCCTCAAGCCATTTATCGGAATCTGGGCTCATCATCACTTCCTCATAGTTCGTAGGTTCGTCATGGTGTAGTAACATGACTTCTAGAACAGGATTACCGTACCACTCTGGTGCAGAACATGCTCTGGTTGACGTACGAGGTTCAGTAGTAACTTGATCTCAAGTTTCATGATCATTATCATTAGCTTCCTCTCTAGTTGGTGTAGGATCACGTGAATGGTTTTTTGTGATGAGCTACTTTCCAATTCGAGAGAAGGTACAATTACCTCATTAAGTTCCACTTTCCTCCCACTCACTTCTTTTGAGAGAAACTCCTTCTCTAGAAAAGATCCATTCTTAGCAAAAAAGATCTTGCCTTTGGATCTGTGACAGAAGGTGTACCCAATAGTTTCTTTGGGTATACTATGAAGACGCACTTATCCGATTTGGGTTCGAGCTTATCAGGCTGAAGCTTTTTCACATAAGCATCGCAACCCCAAACTTAAATGACAACTTAGGTTTCTTGCCAAACCACAGTTCATACGGTGTCATCTCAACGGATTTAGACAGTGCCCTATTTAACATGAATGCAGCTGTCTCTAATGCATAACCCCAAAATGATAGTGGTAAATCGGTAAGAGACATCATAGATCGCACCATATCTAATAAAGTACGGTTACGATGTTCGGACACACCATTACGCTGTGGTGTTCCAGGTGGCGTGAGTTGTGAAACTATTCCAAATTGTTTTAAATGAAGGCCAAACTCGCTCAAATATTTGCCTCCGTGATCAGATCGTAGAAACTTTATTTTCTTGTTATGATGATTCTCCACTTTACTCTGAAATTCTTTGAACTTTTCAAATGTTTCAGATGTGTGTTTCATCAAGTAGATATACCCATATCTACTCAAATCATCTGTGAAGGTCAGAAAATTACTATACCCGCTGGGAGCCTCAACACTCATCGGACCTCATACATCGGTACGTATTATTTCCAATAAGTCATTGGCTCGCTCCATTGTTCTGGAGAACAGAGTTTTAGTCATCTTACCCATGAGGCACGGTTCGCAAGCATCAAATGATTCATAATCAAGTGATTCCAAAAGTCCATCCGTATGGAGTTTCTTCATGTGTTTTACACCAATATGACCTAAATGGCAGTGCCACAAATATGTTGCACTATCATTATGAACTTTGCATCTTTTAGCATCAATATTATGAATATGTGTATCACCACGATCGAGATACAATAAAATAGACCACTCTTCAAGGGTGCATGACCATAAAAGATATTACTCATATAAATAGAACAACCGTTATTCTCTGATTTAAATGAATAACCGCCTCGCATAAAACAAGATCCAGATATAATGTTCATGCTCAACGCTGGCACCAAATAACAATTATTCAGTTCTTAAACTAATCCCGAAGGTAGATGTAGAGGTAGCGTGCCAACGGCGATCACATCGACCTTGGAACCATTCCCGATGCACATCGTCACCTCGTCCTTAGCCAATCTTCATTTAATTCGTAGCCCCTATTTCGAGTTACAAAAATGAGCAAACGAACTAGTATAAAAAACCCAGGCGCTACTATGAGCATTAATAAGGTACACATCGATAACATGTATATCGAATATAGCTTTGTTCACTTTGCCATCCTTCTTATCCGCCAAATATTTGGGGCAGTTCCGCTTCCAATGACCAGTCCCTTTGAAGTTGAAGCACTCAGTTTCAGGTTTGGGTCCAGACTTGGGCTTCTTCCCGGGAGTGGAAACTTGCTTGCCATTCCTATTGAAGTTCCCCTTCTTTCCCTTGCCCTTTTTCTTGAAACTAGTGGTCTTGTTAACCATCAACACTTTATGCTCCTTCTTGATTTCTACCTCCGCAGCTTTGAGCATTGCGAAGAGCTCGGGAATTGTCTTATCCATCCCTTGCATATTATAGTTCATCATGAAGCCTTTGTAGCTTGGTGGCAGTGATTGAAGAAATCTGTCAATAACACTATCGATCATCTGGAAGATTAACTCCCAGCCGAGTCATGTGGTTGTGATACCCAGACATTCTGAGTATGTGTTCACTGACAGAACTGTTCTCCTCCATCTTACAGCTATAGAACTTGTTGGAGACTTCATATCTCTCAACTCGGGCATTTGCTTGAAATATTAACTTCAATTCCTGGAACATATCATATGGTCGATGACATTCAAAACGTCTATGAAGTCCCGATTCTAAGCCGTAAAGCAGGGCACACTGAACTATTGAGTAGTCATCAGATCGAGCTTGCCAGACGTTCATAACATCAGCATCTACTCCTACAGCAGGCCTTTCACCTAGCAGTGCATCAAGGACACAATTCTTCTGTGCAACAGTGAGGATAATCCTCAAGTTACGGACCCAGTCCGTGTAGTTGCTACCATCACCTTTCAACTTAGCTTTCTCTAGGAACGCATTAAAATTCAAGGGAACGGTAGCACGGGCCATTGATCTACAACATAGATATGCAAAAACTATCAGGACTAAGTTCATGATAAATTAAGTACAATTAATCAAATTACTTAAGAACTTCCACTTAGATAGATATCCCTCAAGTCATCTAAATGATACGTGATCCAAATCAACTAAACCATGTCTGATCATCACGTGAGATGGAATAGTCATCAATGGTGAACATCTCTATGTTGATCATATATACTATATGATTCACGCTCGACCTTTCGGTCTCTAGTGTTCCAAGGCCAAGTCTGTACATGCTAGGCTCATCAAGTTTAACCCGAGTATTCCTCATGTGCAAAACTATCTTGCACCCGTTGTATGTGAACGTAGAGCCTATCACACCCGATCATCACGTGGTGTCTCAGCACGACGAACTATCGCAGTGGTGCATACTCGGGGAGAACACTTATACCTTGAAATTTGGTGAGGGATCATCTTATAATGCTACCGCCGTACTAAGAAAAATAAGATGCATAAAAGATAAACATCACATGCAATCAAAATATGTGACATGATATGGCCATCATCATCTTGTGCCTTTGATATCCATCTCCAAAGCACCGCCATGATCTCCATCGTCACTGACTTGACACCTTGATCTCCATCGTAGCGTCATGGTCGTCTCGCCAACTATTGCTTCTACAACTATCGCTAACACATAGTGATAAAGTAAAGCAATTACATGGTGCTTGCATTTCTTACAATAAAGAGACAACCATAAGGCCCCTGCTGGGTTGCCAGTAACTTTTACGAAACATGATCATCTCATACAATAACGTATATCACATCATGTCTTGACCATATCACATCACAACAGGCCCTGCAAAAACAAGTTAGGCGTCCTCTACTTTGTTGTTCCAAGTTTTACGTGGCTACTACGGGCTTCTAGCAAGAACCGTTCTTACCTACGCATCAAAACCACAACAGTGAATTATCATGTTTGTTGTCTTAACCTTCAACAAGGACTGGCCATAGTCAAATTCGATTCAATTAAAGTTGGAGAAACAGACACCCGCCAGCCACCTTTATGCAAAACTAGTTGCATGTCTGTTGGTGGAGCCGGTCTCATGAACGTGGTCATGTATGGCTGGTCCGGGCCGCTTCATCCAACAATACCGCTGAATCAAAATAATATGTTGGTGGTAAGCAGTATGACGATCACCGCCCACAACTCTTTGTGTTCTACTTGTGCATATCATCTACGCATAGACCTGGCTCGGATGCCACTGTTGGAAACGTAGCATGCAATTTGAAAAAATTCCTACGCTCACGCAAGATCTATCTAGGAGATGCATAACAACGGGAGGGGGAGTGTGTCTACATACCTCATAGACCGAAAGCGGAAGCGTTTGACAACGCGGTTGATGTTGTCGAACTTCTTCTCGTTCCGACCGATCAAGCACCGAACGTACGGCACCTCCGAGTTCTGCATACGTTCAGCTCAATGACGTCCCTAAAACTCTTGATCCGGTGAAGTGTCGAGGGAGAGTTCCGTCAGCACAACGGCGTAGCGACGGTGATGGTGAAGTGATCCGCGCGGGGCTTCGCCTAAGCCTTACGTGAATATGACCGGGGTGTAATTTGTGGAGGGAGGCGCCGCACACGGCTAACAGATGTTGTTATGTGTTCTAGGCGCCTCCCCCTTCATATATATAGGTGGGAGGGAGAGGGAGCAGCCAAGGGGGCACCCAAGTAGGAGGAATCCTACTTGGGGCCCTAGTGCAATTCCCCCCCTTACCCTAACTTCCGGAGGGGGAAGCAAAGAGGAGGGAGGAGGGAAGGAAGGGGGAGGCCGAATCCCTCCCCTTCATTCTCTCTTCCCCTCTTTCCTTCCCCTCCAGGTTCGGCCCATATGGGGGGGCACAGCAGCCCATGCTGACTGTTGCATTTCCCCTCTTTGCGCATTAGGCCCATATCTTTGTCGGGGGTGCCCGGAACCCCTTTCCGGTGACCCAATATGTACCCGGTACCTCCGAAACACTTCCGGTGTCCGAATACTATCTTCCTATATATCAATCTTTACCTCTCAACCATTTCAAGACTCCTCGTCATGTCTGTGATCTCATCCGGGACTCCAAACAACATTCGGTCACCAAATCACATAACTCATATAATACAAAATCGTCATCGAACATTAAGCGTGCGGACCCTACAGGTTCGAGAACTATGTAGACATGACCGAGACACCTCTCCAGTCAATAACCAACAGCAGAACCTGGATGCTCATATTGGTTCCCACATATTCTATGAAGATGTTTATCGGTCGTACCGTAATGACAACATACATTATTCCCTTTGTCATCGGTATGTTACTTGCCCAAGATTCGATCGTCGGTATCTTCATACCTAGTTCAGTCTCGTTACCGGCAAGTCTCTTTAGTCATTCCTTAATACATCATCCCGCAACTAACTTATTATTCACATTACTTGCAAGGCTTCTTATGATGTGCATTACCGAGAGGGCCCAGAGATACCTCTCTGATACATGGAGTGACAAACCCTAATCTCGATCTATGCCAACCCAACAAATACCTTCGGAGATACCTGTAGAGCATATTTATAATCACGCAGTTACGTTGTGACATTTGGGAGTTGCATAATCACATAGTCGAAGGAATATGTATTTGACATGAAGAAAGCAATAGCAATAAAACTGAACGATGAACATGCTAAGCTAACGGATGGGTCTTGTCCATCACATCATTCTCCTAATGATGTGATCCCTTCATCAAATGACAACACATGTCTATGGTTAGGAAACTTAACCATCTTTGATTAACGAGCCAGTCTAGTAGAGGCTTACTAGGGACACGGTGTTTTGTCTATGCATCCACACATGTATCAAGGTTCCGGTTAATACAATTCTAGCATGCATAATAAGCATTTATCATGATATAAGGAAATATAAAATAACAACTTTATTATTTCATCTAGGGCATATTTCCTTCATAGTTCTCATCCCCGGAGACACACCAACGCAGTTGGGCATGGCGACGCCAGAGTGCAGTTTGCCACAGAATAAACTGCTCCGCTTTCGCAGAAGTGAACCTTCTTAGAACCACCTCGAGAGAGGACTGATGACCTACAAGTATAGGGGATCTATCATAGTCCTTTTGATAAGTAAGAGTGTCAAACCCAACGAGGAGCAGAAGGAAATGACAAGTGGTTTTCAGCAAGGTATTCTCTGCAAGCACTGAAATTATCGGTAACATATAGTTTTGTGATAAGATAAATTGTAACGAGTAACAAGTAAATAAAGTAACTAAGGTGCAGCAAGGTGGCCCAATCCTTTTTGTATCAAAGGACAAGGCTGGACAAACTCTTATATAAAGCAAAGCGCTCCCGAGGACACATGAGAATTGTTGTCAAGTTAGTTTTCATCATGCTCATATGATTTGCGTTCGTTACTTTGATAATTTGATATGTGGGTGGACCGATGATTGGGTGCTGCCCTTTCTTGGACAAGCCTCCCACTTATGATTAACCCCTCTCGCAAGCATCCACAACTATGAAAGAAGAATTAAGGTAAATCTAACCATATCATGAAACATATGGATCCAAATCAGCCCCTTACGAAGCAACGCATAAACTAGGGTTTAAGCTTCTATCACTCTAGCAACCCATCATCTACTTATTACTTCCCAATGCCTTCCCCTAGGCCCAAAAAATGGTGAAGTGTCATGTAGTCGACGTTCACATAACACCACTAGAGGAGAGATAGCATACATCTCATCAAAATATCGAACGAATACCAAATTCACATGATTACTTATAACAAGACTTCTCCCATGTCCTCAGGAACAAACGTAAGTACTCAGAAAACATATTTATGATCAAGATCAGAGGAGTATTAATTATCATTAAGGATTTGAAAACATAATCTTCCACCAGATAAACCAACTAGCATCAACTACAAGGAGTAATCAACACTACTACAAACCCACAGGTACCAATCTGAGGTTTTGGGACCAAGATCGAATACAAGAGATGAACTAGGGTTTGAGAGGAGATGGTGATGGTGAAGATGTTGATGGAGATTGAACCCCTCTCGATGAGAGGATCGTTGGTGATGGCGATGGCTTTGATTTTCCCCTCCTGGAGAGATGTTTCACCGGGAGAACAGCTCCGCCAGAGCCCTAGATTGGTTCTGCCTAGGTTCTGCCTCGAGACGGCGGTGCTTCTCTCGAAATCTTCCTTCTTATTTCTTCCAGGTCAAAACACACCATATAGCAGAAGATGGGCGTCGGAGGCCTGCCAGGGGCCCACAAGGATGGGGGACGCGCCCTCCACCCTTGTGGCTGGCTGATGGCCCCCCTCTGGTATTTTCTTCGCCCAATATTTTTTTATATATTCCAAAAGCATGCTCCGTGAAGTTTTAGGACTTTTGGAGTTGTGCAGAGTAGGTCTCTAATATTTTCTCCTTTTCCAGTCCAGAATTCCAGCTGTCGGCATTCTCCCTCTTCATGTAAACCTTATAAAATAAGAGAGAAAAGGCATAAGTATTGTGATATAATGTGTAATAATAGCCCATATTGCAATAAATATCAACATAAAAGCATGATGCAAAATGGACGTATCAACTCCCCCAAGCTTAGACCTCGCTTGTCCTCAAGCGAAAGCCGATATCAAAAAATATGTCCACATGTTTAGATATAGAGGTGTCGATAAAATAAAATACAGACATGAGGGCATCATGCTTATCCTTAGAACAACAACATATAATGCCATATAATTTCTTATGCTAAAGTAACTATTCATTCACAAGATAGAGTATGAATCAGAAACTTCATTGAAAACTAACAAACTATGATCTCAGTCACTAAAGCAATTGAATTTATCATAACATCGGAAAGAGTCAATTAAAGAGCTTTTTCGCAAGTCCACATACTCAACTATCATTTAGTCTTTCACAATTGCTAACACTCACACGATACTTATGGTTTCAAAGCTTCAATCGGACATAGAGAAAGATAGGGGCTTATAGTTTCGCCTCCCAACTTTTTACCTCAAGGGTAATGTTAACAATAATACTTTATGAAAACCTACATCCCAGTGGATATATACATCCGGATCTCTCCCACATGTAGTGCTTGCCAAAGGAAACGTGTAAAAAGGAAAGGTGAGGATCACCATGACTCTTGTATAAGGACAGAAGATAAAAGTAAAAGATAGGACCTTCGCAAAGGGAGGCAGAGGTTGCCATGCGCTTTTATGGTTGGATGCACACAATCTTAATCCAAAAGAACGTCACTTTATATTGTAGCTTGTGATAAGGACCTTTATTATGCAATTCGTCACTTTTATTTCTTCCGTATCACAAGTTCGTATAAAGTTTATTTTCTTCACACTAATAGATCCTACATATTTAGAGAGAAATTTTTATTGCTTGCACCGATATCAACTTACTTGAAGGATCTTACTGAATCCATAGGTAGGTATGGTGGACTCTCATGGCAAAACTGGGTTTAGGGATGTTTGGAAGCACAAGTAGTATCTCTACTTGGTGCAAAGAATTTGGCTAGCATGAGAGGGAAAGGTAAGCTCAACATATTGGATGATCCATGAAAATATAAAAACTTCTATTCGGATATAAGAAAACATAACCTATTATCTTGTCATCCTTGTCCAATCATCAAATTTTTAGCATGTCATATTTTAATGAGTGCTCACAATTATAAAAGATGTCCAAGATAGTATATTTATATGTGAAGCCTCTCTTTCTTTATTACTTACTATTAATTGCAACAATGACCAAAACTATGTTTGTCAACTCTAAACAACTTTTATTCATCATACTCTTTATATGTGAAGTCATCACTCTCCATAAGATCAATATATGATCTTTTATTTCTTTTTATTCCTTTCTTTTATTTAATTCCCTCAAGATCATAGCAAGAAAGCCAAGCCCTCAACTCAAAACTACTCTTTATTATATATAACTCAAGGACTCGATTACATAGACAGAGATCGAAACAAAACTCAAAGCTAGATCATACCGAAAACTTTATTCTACTAGATCAAGATATAACCAAAAGGATCGAACTAAGAAAAAAACGATAAAGATAAAGATGTGATGGTGATATGATACTGGGGCACCTCCCCCAAGCTTGGCAGTTGCCAAGGGGAGTGCCCATACCCATATATTTAGATCTCTTTCTTCGGAGGTGGTGATGAAGGAGTTGTTGCTGAAGTAGGCTCGTCATCCATCTTCCAAGGCATAGGTTGACCATCATAGAAAGATAAACGAGTCTCCAGGATCCTCAAATTCGATTTTCTCATGAAGCTTGAAGATGGCCTCCTCAATGCTCTTGGCATCCAGCTTGTGATTGTTGGTGAACTCTGTGATCATCATGTGATTGGCGTTGAGTCCACGCTCCACCATCCCTTGGCACTTGAAAACTTGCTGCTCCATTGCTTTGAGTCTTGTCTCCACGCTTCCGGTCTTCTTCGGCCCCTCAACATCGCGGATGTGCAACACCTGTAACATCCCAAAATTTTAAATTTTGGAATGTTATATTAAATAAATTTCATTCGGAGTTATTTGGCTTTTATTCTAATTATTTTTCTCCTAAAAATAAATAAATGGAGATAAGGGTAAAATGATTCCCTTAAATGTAAAATTAGGAGAAAATAAATTTGAAATAAGTTTGTGTTGGGGAACGTAGTAATTCAAAAAAATTCCTATGATCATGCAAGATCTATCTAGGAGAAGCATAGCAACGAGATGGGAGAGTGTGTCCATGTACCCTCGTAGACCGAAAGCGGAAGCGTTTAGTTAACATGGTTGATGTAGTCGAACGTCTTCATGATCCAACCGATCCAAGTATCGAACGTACGGGACCTCCGTCTTCAGCACATGTTCAGCACGATGACGTCCCTCGAGCTCTTGATCCAGTAGAGGGTCGAGGGAGAGTTCCTTTAGCACGACGGCGTGGCGACGGTGTTGGTGATGTGATTCGCGCAGGGCTTCGCCTAAGCACTACGACAATATGACCGAGGTGGTAAACTATGGAGGGGCACCGCACACGGCTAAGAAACAACTGTTGTGCTTTGGGGTGCCCCTTGCCCCCGTATATAAAGGAGGAGGGGAGAAGGCCGGCACCAAGGGCGCGCCAAGGAGAGGGGAATCCTACTAGGACTCCAGTCCTAGTAGTATTCGCCCCCCCTTTCTTCCTTCTACCGGAGGGGGAAAAGGGGAACGAGAGGGAGTAGGAGAAGGAAAGAGGGGGCGCCCCCTTCCCAAGTCCAATTCGGCCACCTCCCTTGTGGTGGGTGCACCAGCCCCTTGTGGGCTGGTTAGCCTCCCTCCTATGGCCCATATGGCCCATATCTTTCCCCGGGGGGTTCCGGTAACCCCTCTGGTACTCCGGTATGTACCCGATACACTCCGGAACCCTTCTGGTGTCCGAATACTATGTTCCAATATATCAATCTTTAGCTCTCGACCATTTCGAGACTCCTCGTAATGTATATGATCTCATCCAGGACTCCGAACAAACTTCGATCACCAAAACACATGACTCATAATACAAATCGTCATCGAACGTTAAGCATGCAGACCCTACGGGTTCGAGAACTATGTAGACATGACCGAGACACATCTCCGGTCAATAACAAATAGCGGAACCTGGATGCTCATATTGGTTCCTACATATTCGATGAAGATCTTTATCGGTCAAACCGCAATAACAACATATGTTATTCCCTTTGTCATCGGTATGTTACTTGCCCGAGATTCGATCGTCGGTATCATCATACCTAGTTCAATCTCGTTATAGGCAAGTCCCTTTACTCATTCCTTAATGCATCATCCTACAACTAACTCATTAGTAACATTGCTTGCAAGGCTTATAGTGATGTGCATTACCGAGAGGGCCCAGAGATACCTCTCTGATACTCTGAGTGACAAATCCTAATCTTGATCTATGCCAACCCAACAAACACCTTCGGAGACACCTGTAGAGAATCTTTATAATCACCCAGTTACGTTGTGATGTTTGATAGCACACAAGGTGTTCCTCCGGTATTCGGGAGCTGCATAATCTCATAGTCAGAGTAATATGTATAAGTCATGAAGAAAACAATAGCAATAAAACTAAATGATCATAATGCTAAGTTAACGAATGGGTCTTGTCCATCACATCATTCTGTAATGATGTGATCCCATTCATCAAATGACAACACATGTCTATGGTCAGGAAACATAACCATCTTTGATCAACGAGCTAGTCAAGTAGAGGCATACTAGGGACACTCTGTTTTGTCTATGTATTCACATGTGTACTAAGTTTCTAGTTAATACAATTCTAGCATGAATAATAAACATTTATCATGATATAAGGAAATATAAATAACAACTTTATTATTGCCTCTAGGGCATACTTGTAACACCCCGTATGTAACCTTCCATATTTGTATTCCAACTCTTGCCATTTCCGGCACTAAGTTATGATATTTCCTCGTTGTTGGGTTTTGTCTTTGTGTTGCTTTTGTCTTTGTCATGCATATCATATCATGTCATCATGTGCATCGCATTTGCATACGTGTTCGTCTCATGCATCCGAGCATTTTCCCCGTTGTCCGTTTTGCATTCCGGTGCTCCTATGTCCTCCGGTGTCCCCCTTTACCTCTTTTCGTGTGCGGGTGTCTAACGTTCTCGGATTACACCAAGACTTGCCAAGCAGCCTTCGTTTACTATCGATAGACCGCCTGTCAAGTTTCGTGCCATTTGGACTTCGTTTGATACTCCAACGGTTAACCGACGAACCGAAAAGGCCTCGTGTGTGTTGCAGCCCAACACCTCTCCAATGTGGCCCAAAACCCACCTAAACCCCTCCATCATCTCGGTCATTCGATCACGATCGCGTGGCCGAAAACCGTGCTCAATTTGGAGCCTCCTAGCTCCCTCTACCTATAAAAGGCATCTCCCCCCGAAAATCCCGGATCCACTCCAACCCTAACCCTAGCCCCCGCTCCATCCGCGCGCCGGACACGTCCGGGCCGCGCCGGACATTTCGCGCCGCCGCCCCGCAGCCACTGGCGTCGCGCCACATGTCCCGCCGGCCGCCTCCCGCGCCGCGGCCCGCCTGGGCCCGAGGAGGGCCCCCGAGGCCCATCCGCCGCCCTGCGCCGCCCGGTCGTCTCCCCGCCGCCCGACCGACCCGCGCCGCCCTCCGCCTTGCCGCTGTTCGCCTCCACCGCCGCCAGCCAGCGCAGCCACCCTCGTCGGTCGCTGTCGACGCCGGCAAGCCACGCCGACCCCGCGCCGCCCCGACGCCGCGCCCGCTCCGGCCCCGCGCCACCTCCGGCGACCTCGGCTACCCCAACCGACCTCTCCTTCCTCTTCTCCGGCAACCCCGGCCGCCACCGCCCGTCTACTCTAGCGAGAAGCTCGGCCGAGCTCGAGATCCAACCTCGGTTCGCGTGCCCCGGACGAACCCTAGATCCCGAAGGTCGTTTTTCTACTAAGTCCCCAGCATTTTTATCATACTTCATCGCATCATAACTTTGCAGCCGTGGCTCCGTTTTGGGCGTGTAGCATATCAAATTGTTCGCCTCGATGTGTACCTCATTTCATTCCATTGCACCATGTTCATTTGAGTTCATCTTGATGCCCTAAATTCTGTTGCAAGAGTGCTATGTAATGTTAGTTTCATATTCTTAACAGATATTGGACATTTGTCATTTTTCCATGTTTAATGTGTGCCTCCTATGAACTTGAGCCCTACATGTGTTTTGAAGTATGCCATGCCATCTTTACAGGGGTGTATGCCATGTATTTTTATGACCTTTGTGGTGACTAGCACAAGCATGCAAAGTAGCTCCCGTGATGTTGCTGATTTCAGGGACTTAGAAATCTTCTAAGTCATTTTCCTGATGATATTTTTATGCGATGTATTCATGTTGCTACAGAGTGATTCATGCCTCTTTTGAGCATGTTCAGTAAGGATGATTTTGAGTTATTGTTGTGCTCTATCCATCCATGTCTTTTTTTGCAATTATGGAGCACCCTAGCATGACTCAATCTTGCTCTACTTTTGCTATAAAATGTTCCTGGCAGATTGTTTACATGTTAATCAATTTTGCCAAGGTTGTTGTAGTTTATCCTTGCATGCTATGAGAGTGTTATTGCCATGGTTAGCTTATTTATCATGTCTACTTGCTTGGTGTATGCTTAGTTTGTCATGCAATGCCTTGTGGTGAGTGCATCGAGCTCGCAAACATGCCTACGTGAATCTGTTTTTGCCATGTTCCAGTTTTCTGCTAAGTCTGAATCTATTAACGAAAGTTGCTATGTTCACATAGTTTCCATTGTATTTTCTGATCCCTTTTGGCTTATGGTCAGTAAGGGACTTTTGTTGTATGCTTTGAGTATCTTCATGCCATGCCTTGCTTTCCCATGATATGTTCCTGTAGCATGTTTTTATCTTGCTCTAAACATTGCTTCTTGATGTTAATTCCTGACATGTTGGTTATTTCACGAAGTCTGTGAACCTGTTATCTTTTGCACTTTGGCCATGCTTGCTTGAACCTGCTATTGATTGATTTAGCCGTAGCTCAGTGTTCATCTTTTGTCAAGCATCTTGAGTGGATCCCTGCCATGTGCTTTTTTGTTATGTTAGAGTGCAGTAGCTTGTTGTTCTTGATGCATTTTGATGGCCTCGTGTTGTTAATCGCAGACCGGTGCCATATTTGTTTTGCTTGTCATTTGCAAACCGTGCATCCGATTCCGGTGATCTTTATATCGATTTCGACCAAAATAAACCCATCTTTCTAGTGGAACTATTGGTTTTCCAAGTGGAGGCTTGATTCAATCTTTTCCTTTCGGAGCATGCATATGCATTGCATATCACATCCCGCATATCATGCCATGTTTTGCATCATGTTGCTTGCGCATTGCACTGTGGTTGATTGTGTCTCCCTTTGCTTGTGTTCTTGCTTTGGGTAGAGCCGGGAGATGAGTGCGTGATCGAAGAACCCATTGAGTACGCTTACGAGGATCAAGCTAACGTCAACTCGGAGAACTTTGCAGGTAAGATGACCATACCCTCGAAATCACTTCTATCTTTTCTTGCTAGATGCTCGCTCTATTGCTATCCCTATGCTACGATACCTACCACATGCTTTATCATGCCTCCCATATTGCCATGTCAACCTTCTAACCCACCTTGTCCTAGCAAACCGTTGTTTGGCTATGTTACCACTTTGCTCAGCCCCTCTTATAGCGTTGCTAGTGGTAGGTGAAGAGTGGAGTTTGTTCCTTGTTGGAACATGTTTATTGTTGGGATATCATTGTTATATCTTGTTTACTTTAATGCATCTATGTACTTGGTAAAGGGTGGAAGGCTCGGCCTTTTTCCTGGTGTTTTGTTCCACTCTTGCCACCCTAGTTTCCGTCATACCGGTGTTATGTTCCTTGATTTTGCATTCCTTACACGGTTGGGTTATAATGGGAACCCCTTGAAAGTTCGCCTTGAATAAAACTCCTCCAGCAAGGCCCAACCTTGGTTTAACCATTTGCCTCCTAGCCTCTTTTCCCTTGGGTTCCGCGGACTCAAGGGTCATCTTTATTTTAAACCCCTGGGCCAGTGCTCCTATGAGTGTTGGTCCAACCTAGAGCACCATGCGGGGCCGTCCCTTGGCAACTTGGGTTACGTTGGCTCCCGTACGCTTAGCTTATCCGGTGTGCCCTGAGAACGAGATATGTGCAGCTCCTATTGGGATTTGTCGGCACAGCGGGTGGTCTTGCTGGACTTGTTTTACCATTGTCGAGATGTCTTGTAACCGGGATTCCGAGTCTGATCGGGCCGTCCTGGGAGAAGGAATATCCTTCGTTGAACGTGAGAGCTTGTGATGGGATAAGTTGGGACACCCCTGCAGGGATTTGAACTTTCGAAAGCCATGCCTGCGGTTATGGGCAGATGGGAATTTGTTGATGTCCGGTTGTAGAAAACCTGAAACTAAACTTAATTAAAATGAATCAACAGCGTGTGTAGCCGTGATGGTCTCTTTTCGGCGGAGTCCAGGAAGAGAACACGGTGTCGTGTTATGCTTGAACGTAGGTTGTTCTAGGATCACTTCTTGATCATAGTTTCTCGACCGTGCCTTGCCTTCTCTTCTCGCTCTCTTTTGCGTATGTTAGCCACCATATATGCTAGTGCTTGCTGCAGCTTCACCTCATACCTTTTACCCTACCTATAAGCTTAAATAGTCTTGATCGCGAGGGTGTGAGATTGCTGAGTCCCCGTGACTCACAGATTATTTCAAAACCAGATGCAGGGACTGATGATACCGCTCCAGGAGATTCGACTGAGCTCAAGTGGGAGTTCGATGAGGACTTAGGATGATACTATGTTTCCTTTCCAGACAACCAGTAGTGGAGCCCAGTTGGGGCGATCGGGGACATTATGCATTTGGAGTTGTCTTTATTTTGGTTCCGCAGTCGGACCTTGATTGTATCTGGATGATTGTAATGATATATTTATGCTATTGTGTGACGTGGCGATTGTAAGCCAACTATGTACCTCTTTCCTTATTCAGTACATGGGATGTGTAAAGACTACCCCTCTTGCGACATTGCTTACAATGCGGTTATGCCTCTAAGTCTTGCTCCGACACGTGGGAGATATAGCCACATCGTGGGCGTTACAAGTTGGTAATCAGAGCCTTCCCCGACTTAGGAGCCCCTGCTTGATCGAATCACTAGCGTTGTTGAGTCCAGAAAAATGTTTTGAGTCTTTTAGGATTATATATATCGGAGAGTAGGATTCTTTTTACTCCTCAGTCCCTTCGTCGCTCTGGTGAGGCATCCTGACGTAGAGTTTTGACTCTTCTCTTCTCAAATTTCACTAAAAAAAATTTAGGATCACGCGGGTATCTTGGAATCGTTCCGATGATTTTGTGACGAGAACATTGTTCTTGGTGCCTCCTGACATTTAGGGGTTGTGGCAGTGTCCCGGGGAGTTGAGCTCCGAGGTGTTGTCATCACAATTTTATGGTTGCAGTTCTGGAATACATGAGTTTCGCCGACATCGAAAATCTCTTCTATGTAGTTGTTGGTGAGATAACCTCGACGCCACCCAGTACTAGGGCGGGAGTTCGGGAGTATTGCCATAACTCGTATAACGGATGCTTTTCGAAGGTTGAGGTAAATGATTTCCGAAGGTTTCTTGGTTATGTGTTGAAGGATGGATACAGCTGGATGTAGGATTTGCTAGCTTTGGGTGAGATATTATGCTTCCCTTGTATCCCCAACACCTGATTGCATAACCGGGAAAATTTCGGGAGTTTCATAGGTGGGAATTCATGTAGCTCTAGTATTTCTTCCGCAGATATTTGGTTTGTGATTGGGTAATCCTTACCAAGTATTTGTTCATGTCCGTACCTTGTTGTTTATTCGTCTACCTCTATCTAAGTGGCTTCTCAATTTATGGAAGTGTGGCCATTTAATATGGAATTCATTCGTTCATTTTGTTCGGATGTTAAGGCTATATGTTGCAATTTTGATCCATTTGATTCAGCTCTAATATATGTCTGTCAAGATGCTAAAGGATGTCACCCTCTTCAGGATGGCTCCTCCAACGCGTCAGAATCCTGAACCGCCACCACCACCTCCACCTCCGGAGGCATGGCAAGTTGTGATGGCCGCTACCAACGCCAACGCGCGGATGCTTATGCAACTCTTGCAAGAGCGCAACGAAGGAAATCAAGGCCATGGCAACAATCGGAATCAGTTTGCTACACTCAACTAGTTCCTCGCAAACCAGCCAAAGACCTTCAGCGACTGTGTCGAGGCAACAGATGCTGATGATTGGCTCGTGGATATCTGCAAGCATTTCGAGTGCAGCAACGTCAGGCTTGAGGACTTTGTCAAGTTTGCTTCGTTCCAACTCAAAGACCAAGCTGCAGAGTGGTATCAGCAATACAAAGATTCCAGAGGAGGTCGTGTGATTACCTGGGATGAATTCCGCCAAGACTTCAAAGCTCACCACATTCCTCAGAGTGTTGTCGAGAGCAAGCGTGAGGAGTTCCACAATCTGAAGCAAGGTAGCTTGTCTGTTTACCAGTACAACATCATGTTCCAGAAGCTCGCTCATTTCGCTAAGCAAGACGTCCCTGATGAGAAGAGCATGATTTATCAGTTCAGAGGTGGCATCAGAGAAGATCTGCAACTAGCTCTTGTGCTTTTTGAGCCGAAGAAGTACAACGAGTTCTACAACATGGCACTAAAACAAGAGACTGCTCAGCTCAAGTGCGATGCTTCCAAGAAACAAGTCAGGGATGCAACTCCTTCTTCCTCAACTCAAGTGGCAACTAAGCAGCAAAAGTATTGGTTGCCTCCTCCTCCGTTCCATCAGCCTTATCAGCAGAAGAGCAAAGGTGGCAATGGATCTTCCCCCCCCCCCAACCCAGGCTTTTAAAAAAAGACTTCGTCTCATGCTCCAAGATCAAGTGCTCTGTATCACCGTCCGCTCTCGGAGGTTACGTGCAACAAGTGTCAGCAAAAGGGTCACTATGCCAACAAATGCTTCAATCAGAGGCGTCTTCCTCCTCCTCCTGTGAGATCTGCCAGCACCGGAGTGGTCAAGCATAATCCCAAGTTTGCAAAGGTCAACATGATGAACGCAACTCAGGCCGAGGACTCTTCAGAACTGATCACGGGTAACTTTCCAGTTAACTCTACTCCTACAAAAGTCCTTTTTGATACTGGTGCATTACATTGTTTCATGTCAAGATCATTTGTTTCAAAGCATGACTTCGTTTGAGAAATGTTGGTTAAACCTATGGGAGTGGTTTCTCCGGCCAAGTCTATGAGGGCTACCACGATGGTCCTGGATGTTACTATCACGATGGGTGACTATAAGTTTCTGTCTTCTCCAATGGTCCTTGGTGACTCGGATATTGATCTTATTCTCAGAATGGACTGGCTTTCTAAGAACAAGGCTTAGCTTGATTGTGCTGCCAGGCAGATTCAATTGACACATTCGTCTGAGGATGTAATCATCTTTGCCGCTCGTGATGATACCATTCGACTGTTTTCTCTCAACGAGAAGGGCGAGTTGGATGCCATATCTCAGATTCGAGTCGTTTGTGAGTATCAAGACATCTTTCCAGAAGAGCTTCCATGTAACATCCCAAATTTTCAATTTGGAATGTTATACAATAGATCATCATTGCATGTCATACTTATTTGCATTTTGGTTGATCCTAGAAATTTCACGCAACTCAAGGACCCTAGGGGAGAGTTGGGGATTTCGTTATTTTCATATTTGAGTTGTCTCAAATTTAGAAAATAGGATCATTTGATTTTATTTATTTTATCTTGAATTATTTCAATCATAAAAATTATGAGAGAGGGAATAAAATGACTTTCCCAAAATAAAGAAATATTGAGGATTTAATAAAAAATCAAATAACATTTTTTTTGGTTTTATTTGCTATTTTATTTGAATTTAGGAAAAATTGCACGTTTTCAAAAATTGCATTTAGGGCCAAGAAAATGTTCATCCTGTTCTAAATATTTTATTTAGACGGTGAATATTTGTTTTGGCATTTTTAGAATTTTATTAATTTTTCTAGAATTTTTTTAGTTGCAGCGTTATTATTTTAAAAAAAAGACCCCACGCCCGACTGGGCCAAGGGCCCAGCCGAGCCAGGCCAGCCCAGCCTGCCGCCGCCTCCCGCCCGGGTCGGGACAGGAGTCCCGACCGCCGCCGCCGTCGAGTCCGGGGAGGACACGCCTCCCGAGGCCGCCCCTTTCCCCAAGTCCGCTGGACCCCCTTCCCCCTTTATAACCCCGCCGGATCCCCCTGCAGCCCCACACCGCCGCCGCCTCCCCATGCCGCCGCAGCCGCCGTCCCGCGCCGCCTGCCGTCGCCGCCACACGCCGCAGCCGCCGCCTGCGCCGCTTGCTGCCGCTGCCGCCGCCCCGCACCACCCGCCGCTGCCCGGAGCCCCGCCTGAGCCTCGCCGGAGCCCCGAGCCGAGGTAGCCGCCGCCCCAATTTTCTGAGAAAAGTCGTTTCGTTTTTTTAGAAAACCGTAGTTTTTGTTTTTTTAATAGATCAGTTTTTTCGGTTTATTTATTTAGCGAGCGTTCGCTCATTCGTTCGTTTTAACGAACGCGTTCATCGTTTAGTTCCAGTTAACGAACGTTCGTTCGTTAACCTGTTCGTCGTTTTTCTTTTCCTGGAATAAATCCATAATTTTTCTGATCGCGATTTCTGATCCGGTGTTCGTTTTAGTTTAACTTTTCACTCGTTTATCGGAATCAGGCGATTCAAGCGCCTGGAGTTTCGTCTCGAAACCCTCTTTCCATTTAACCAACTCAAACAAATTTTTGTCTCTGTAAAAATTGCCCTAGATCCAGAATAGTAAACGAAGCCTGTGTCTTTTACCGTTTCTCTTTTGTTGCTTCATTCGATTTGGTTTTTTTTGCCAACCGGAGTTCTTAAGTTGAACTTTTTGGTTAGATCTTTTATTCGAGTTTTACATGTGCATTAGTTGAGTACTTATTGTATGCTTGTTTGTTTGCGATAGAGTACCCGGATTGTGCTGCTTACTACTTCGAATCGCTAGGTTTCACGGATCATCAGCAAGGCAAGTAACACTTTGATCATACCTCTTTACTACCCAGTTTTATTGCATTAGATCAACCCTCACACATTGCATGATTAGGATCTAAATAAATTGTTGGTTTGGGAAGTAGTTGAGGTAGTACCTATTACCTGTTTATTATCAAACCTTTGGGAGTTACTTCTACGTTTGCTTATTATGCCATGCTATGCTAGTAGACTTGGATTGGGTGAGTGAAATCCATGACAGATGTAAGATTGATAATTTAATGGTTTATCTAAGGTGGCAACCTAAACACACATCTGGGTGGATTGAGGCACCTGGGTATTCCAGTGATTGCCTGTTTTTCTTTTGGGCCGCCACCCAGACTCAAAGGGATCATGAGATTTTTCATACTGGAAACTTCCGTGTGCGGCCACAAGCTATCATGGGCTCTAGCATAGTTGACTAAGTCGTGCGAACTCTTACAGTGGTAGACTAGAAGATGTAGGGGATGTAGGTTGGTACGGTCTACCCGATCGTAAGGTGCTAGCGCTTCTGAAAGACTATGTCTCGGTGATCCGTTACTCAAACACCATGTAGTGCGAGAATCCTAATGGAGGAGATAGAGTCTTGTGGGGAAAAGTGCGCAAACCTCTGCAGAGTGTATAAACTAATCATGGTTAGCCGTGTCCCCGGTTATGGACATCTTGAGTATCTAGTACTTGGATTATCATGTGAATCTCATCACGTTACTCTAATTAATTTTGTTGGGTTTTAATGATGATGCTTAATTTGGGATTGAGAATGCTGTCAACCATTCTCAATGTTTAACAACTACCATGATAGTTAAACAAAATTTATTCCTTTGTAGTAGGGAAAAATTGGCTTTACCCAAAACTATAACCAAAGAGCTTTCCACCAGCCAAATATGCATGTAGTATAGCATTATTCTTTTATTGCTCTCTATGTGTTACATTGCCAGCATATTCCATGTGCTAACCCGTTTCGGGCTGCAACGTTCATGTTGCAAACTTTTCAAACGACGAGTAAGGTGCCTTTTAGGTCATGGTTCTATACTCAGTGATGTCGTTGGAGTTGATGGACTCACTTATCTTCCAAGCCTTCCGCTGTTATCGTTATTAGATGGCCTTAAGCCATATTTATTGTAATAAGTTCTCTTTTGAGACTCTCGATGTAGTAAGTGTGTGATTGCCACTCTGTTATAAATCCTTCAAGTACTGTATGGTGTCAGCATTACTGATCCAGGGATGACACCTGAGCATAGAGATTGGACCGTTTGAGTTCTGGTCGCTACAAGATGGTATCAGAGCACACGCTGACTGTAGGACGCGACCACTAAGCTAAAGCCCTAGATCACTACTCACTCTTCTCATTCTGACCTCTCATCTTTTCTACTCTTTTAGGATGGCGGATGCAAGGAACAACTTCACGCAGCCGAATGAAGATACACCCTTTGGACGTCACTTGAAGGAAGTCACTAGGTATCTGAACATAGGAGTACCAAGCTTCACCGGGACCTACAACGCCACATTACCTGAAGAAGAGCGCTGGATGATTCAAGTTCAAGTTCCAGGAAGGACGTTCATGCCAGTCACTGAGCCCATAGAGTTTTCATTTGATGCACCCACATGGAGTCTAGGAAAGAGCATGGCAGCTCACATCACCATGGGACACATTGGAGAAGTTTACCGCAATGATCTCAAGGATACTATCTACCAGATTTGTGGGCGCCAAGATGAGCACTGGGAGATGATCAGCACCAAGAAGGATAGATCAATTGCAGCTTTTATCCAGGAGTTAAACCAGCACATTCGACGTCGGGAGAACCAGATGTGCGCAGACATGATAGATCTGAAGAACGTGAGGACAAGAATCAAGGAACTGGAGGAAGAACTCAAGGTTACATGTGAAGATTATGAAGAGGAAAGCGAAGTATTAGTGGAGAAGAATGACGATCTGATCAAGAAGATTGGATTATTTATGGGAGACCCTACACCAGTAGAGGAAGATGTCGGGGGTTTGGTGCGACATATGCCAATGGATGGCTTATCATGGTGGCGGTGAGTAGAACGTCGCCGGTGCCTGGAAACGGGATGAGGCGAAGACATGCACGCCGGCGAATCTTACCCAGCTTCAGGGCTCTCCGGGGAGATAATACCCCTACTGCTGCTCTGCGGGGTCTCCGCATGATCACTATGGCAAAGTGTTTACACGGTTGCTCCTTGAGCTGTTTTCTGGTGGTAGGAGAGGACAAGGCTAGCTCTCTCCGACTGGCCTGGTACGGAGCCGACAGGCCGCGTCCGCCGCGGGCGGGTCTTGCCGGCTGCTGATTACTGTAGCCATGCTTCTGATGACGCGGGCTTGATCATGAGGTCGTGGCAACAGCCCCGCCGCCTTGTGGGCGATCACTGTGGCCACTCCCCATCACATCTTGATTAATGGCGCGTGGGCCCCGGGAGAGGGCTCGGCCGACTCCCCCGGGCCGACTCCCGACAGGTCCGACTGGTGGTTCTCCTGCCGTCTCCCGAGGTCTCACTGACTGGTGGGGCCTGCTGCCTCCAGGCCATACAGACAAGCCGTCGTGGGTGCAGGATTCGGCCCTGCGGTGCTGATGTCAGGGCCGGCATGGCAACAGTGCCACGCCGCACAGAGATCTTCCGGGGTACGGCGTGCTGTGGCCATGCCTGCCCTTGGTGAGGGGCGGGGGTGGGCTTCGCTGTAGCCACGCCCCTGCCTCGTCCCCTTTGATGAGGTCATGGGGTTTGTTGGAGTTGCAGGCCGACTCCCCAAAGCCAGCTTCTCTGGAAGTTGTCCCTTGGGACTCGGCTGTGAGCAGGCAGTCGGCCGCCCTGCCGTCGACTCCTCAGGAGGCAGCTCTTTATCCTGGGGTCTTGAGGGGCGCAGCCTGCCCCGGTGTCTTGAAAGGTTCTAGGACTCGGGTTGGCCTACCCGTGGCCCATTACTCCGACAGTAGTCCCCGAAGCTGGTGAGGCGCCGCGGACGATCGGCCGAGAAGCCTCAGCAGTTTCTCTTTCTGGGTGCTCAACACATGGTCCTTGATTGTCTTCTGCCAGGCCGACTAGAAGGAGTCGGACTTGCTCAACTCGGACTCACTTAATTCCGACTCGCTCAGTATTTTGAACGTCGCGGCGGGATTTAAGTGGCGTGCTAGCTAAGCCTCCAGGCCGCCACCTTTTCTAGGCCTGTCACGCGAGGGCACGTGGCTAGGCCGTCCTGCCAGCCTACGCGCGCGACGGGACAGACCCATAGGCGGGGCCCGCCACTACCACGCCTCGGTGCCCGAGCGGATCCGCTGCGGCCTCGGTGGACGGTTGGGATTCCCGTGGAGTTACTGCGCGCAGTAACTTTATCGTGGATCGTGGGGGTCGTGGGCGCAGTAAATCCCCACGTCCGCCCCCTCGGCTTTGCAGCCCACGAGGCTATAAGTAGGGGGAAGAGGGGGGCACGCGCGCCCCTCCTTCCCACTACTCCTCATTCTCTTCCTTCTTGTTGTTCCTCGCTCTTCCTCCTTCCTCTTCTCTTCTTCGCTCTGCCGCGCGCCCAAGCTCTGGCGAACGCTGTGGCGACAGCTCCTGATGAGTTCTTCCTCCGCCGCCGCGCCTCCCCCAGTGCGCTCTGGCACCTAGGACGGCTCCGAAGTTCATGAAGACCACATCGAGTTCCTCCGTCGGACTCGTCGGCTCCCCGGCGAGGATCGTGTGCAGGTGCGTCTTGCGCCGAAGGGGGAGATTTCCCCCGCGCCACAGGAGGGCGAGCGGGTTATCTTCTGCTCGCACTGCCTGCGCGGGTTGGGGCTGCCGGCGAGCAGTTTCTTCTGGTCCTTCCTCGAGTTCTACGGCCTCCAGCGGCACCACCTCACCCCCAACGCCGTGGTGCTGCTGTTCGCCTTCGTGGCTATGTGCGAAGGCTTCCTCGGAGTCCTCCCCACCCTCGAGCTCTGGGGGGAGTTTTTCTTCTCCAAGCTCGGCACCCAGGCTGCGGGCGTGCCGGCTTAGTGCGGTGCTTTCATCGTCGTGCGAAGGTCGGGGGTCGACAATCCCTTCCCCTCCATCTCGCTGATCAAGTCGGTGAAGATGTGGCAGAGATCCTACTTCTATGTTAAGAACGCCTCCGCGAGGGGGGACTGGGTCAACCTACCGGCTTTCGAAGCCGGCCCGCCGGCTGGGCGACTGCCCAACTGGTCGTACCGGGCCAAGTCGCTGACGCCTGTGGGAGCCGGCGCCATCACGCGACTCCGAGTGCTGACGCAGTCGGAGGGTCTGACTTGTCCGGACCTGCTGGCCGCTTTTGTTTCGCGCCGAGTTCTCCCACTCCAAGGCCGCCCCCATATGATATGCCAGATGAGCGGGCACCGCGACCCGAGTCGGATGTGCACCAAGGACATGCCTCACGAAGAGGTGGCCTTCATGGTGAACTACCTCTCGGACAGCAGGCTCCTGGAGGACTGGCGGTTTGGCAAGGAGCCGTACTCCCGCGCCAACCCCCCACCCGTGGTGAGTCGCCTTTCTTTTCTTTCTTTGGATTGTCTTCTTCTTGCCGAGTTTTGTTTTGACAAGTCAGCTTTGGTTAGAATCCCCTCCTCCACCCACCAGCCAGCACCTCGGGGCCGGCCCGCGAGTTCCTCGCTGACCGGGCGGAGAGCGACGTTGACGACCCCGATCTGGGGGCGGCGGCTCTGGAAGATGACGCCGAGGGAGGAGGAGGAACAGCAAGCGACTTCAGCCCTTGGCCACTTTCGCCGACTGGCCTGACGACGACGCCGAGGGAGAAGTCGCCCCTCGCCATCGGCCAGGAGCCAGCCAGCCTGGCACGGGCTCTTCTGTCGCGCCGGGCGCTCCAGGCGGCGGAAAGAAGCGCAGGGCCATGCCGACCTTGTTCGGCAGTCGGCCGAAGAAGCCCAAGGGTTCGGCTGCGGCGACCCGGCGGGACGAGGCGGCCGCGAAGGCCATCCGCTTCCGTAAGGAAGTGAAGAAGCCGCCATTGGTCTCGGCGTAAGTATTCTATCTTCAAAGTTTTATTCTCTCTTTGTGACTTTGTCTAACTCTCTGCTTGACCCTCTTGCTTCAGGGTTCCCCTCTCTCTTGAGAGGGTCACCGCCGCCTCCGTCATGGGGTCAGCGGAGATGTCCGCCACCACTCGGTGGATTGACCCCGCTGCTAACCTCCGGGAGGCGACAGAGCGGAATGCGCAGGAGAAGCGCAACAAAGAAGAGGCCCTCCGCCTGGAGAAGGCAGAGGCCGACAGGGCGGAGGCCTCCGCCAAGAAAAAACTGGCGGAGGCCGAAGCCGCCGCTGCGGCGAAGCAGCAGGCTGAGGAAGCCGCACGCCGCCAGTCGGCGGTGCTCGTTACCCCGTTGAACTTTGCGCCGCCGCCTCCGGAGTTCATGGGGCAGACTGGGGAAGCCGGCGGGGAGAACCCCGTCGTGGAGGGGGAGGGCGGCGACCCCTTTATGCCAGATGTGAACGTTCCGCCGCCGCCTCCGCCGCCATCTGAAGGTGCGCAGGGCGAGCAGCTGGCGGGCCCTCCGGTCCCGCCGACCGAAGACGAGGCCGTGGCGAGGCTACTCCTTCAAGTCGGCTTGCCAACGCGCTGCCGTCTGGAGAAGGCGACTTCGGCACCTCGCCCCCTGGAAGCCGGCGCAGCCAGCTTGGCGATCCCAGACGCCGAGGCGACGAGCGCCGCGCCCATTGGGTGGGTGCGAGGAGGCGGCACAGGGCCGCTGAACCAGGTGCTTCTGGACGTCCAGGCGAAGCTTCGTGCCGAGGGCGACGCTCTCCAGAATTGCACCAAGGCGTACCTGGCGTCGCGGGCAGTCGTCCGGGTATGTTTTTCCTTTTGCCTTTGTCTTTCTTGTTCCTCTCTGTGGGGGCGCGCCAGTGCACCCACTGGGTGTAGTCCTCGAGTTTCGGGCTGGCTACTGAGCAGGCAGCCCGGAACTCCAATTGATGAACTTTGGGTGTTAACTTTTTGTCTGAGACGTTCGTCGCGGGACTACCACAACCTCCGCGTCACTGCCTTCAACCATAACGTCGAAGAGCTGGGCAAGCGGACCGCTGATCTGTCGGAGAGCCGGAGTAAGTCCTTTTCCTTCTTCACGGGGGCGCCCTGGCACACCCGCGGGCTGTAGTCCCTGAGATCCGGGCCGACTGCTGAGCAGTCGGGCCGGATCTCCCCGGCGACCTTCTTTATTGATGACTTGATGCCTTCTTTCTTTCTTCTTCTCAGGGGCCAACGCTGCTCTTCAACAGCAGCTGAGCGACGCCAACTCCGCTTTGCGCACCAAAGAGGAGGAGTGCAGCAAGCTCGCCATGGAGCGCGATCTGCTGGCCACTCAATTGGCAGAGCAGAAGGAGCTGCTTGTGAAGACGCAGAGGGAGGCGGAGGAGACGGAAACCGCCCTCCTGGCCGAGTTCGCGAGCGAGCGCTCCTCCTGGTCTGACAAGGAGGCGCTGCTGTCCTCCGGCTTCCACGAGACTGAAGACATCGTTGATGGTGAGTTTCTTTATTTTCTTTCTTCGAGCTGCCGACTTAAGTCGTGCCGACTCCTAGTTTTTGACTTGCTTCATCGTTTCTTCGTGTGTTTGCAGACTTCTTCCCTGGGCAGTCGCAGGCCGCCATCCAAGCCATCGAGGCTGACCGTGAAGGTCGGAGGGCGGAGGGCGTAGATATTGCCGCCGATGCCCCCCGAACTCTTGATGAGCACATCCTGAGCATCGAGGCTCGCCTTCGGTCGGCTGCTGCGCCGGCTTCAGCGTGTCGGTGCCCAGGCGATTGCCGCCCTGTTGCCGGATATGCAGGCTCCACGCACCCCCAGCCTGACGGCCGACTGGCTGGAGGTCGTGGCTGGTCATCTTGAGGCCTGGAAGGGCTCTTCGGCCCGAGCTGGAGCGCGCCGGGCCTTGGAGTTCGTCAAGGCATGGTATCCGGGGCTGGACCTAGACCGGCTGGCCACGCTTCGGTCGGAGGCCTAGCCGGAGCTGGCGGCCACGGAAGACGCCCTCGTCAAGCATCCTGCAGCAGTCGCCAAGTACACCGACACCAGCATCTTCGTCCCGAGCGGTCTGAAGACGGCGAGGAGGTACCGCCGGAGTGGTTTGTGGTGAACCCAGACTACGGCGAGGACTCGGCGGAGGTGATTGGCTCCAGCGTCGAAGAAGAGGGCGAGGCGGAGGACGGAGGCAAGGCGGAGGCACCAGAAGACGGAGCAGACGGCCAGCCTTAGCTCGAACGTGCCTCCAGCAACGAGCCGCATGCGACCGACCCGACTGCCGCCGGAGGCGATCAAGCCGAGACTAGCCAGCTGGCCGCCCCGATGCCTGGCGCTGGCGCCTCCTCCGACCCTCCGAGTCCGTCTACTGCTTCCTAAGCTGCCGTTGTATCTTTGTTTTGTCTGCTTCAGTAGTCTTTGAAGAACTTGTTAATTCGCACAATTCCACCCGCGGGGTGTATTTTGAACCTCTACTCGAAAATTCGGCCAAGGGCCTATGTTATGTAAATATATTTATCTGAGTTCTATGTTTTCTTGCTCATTGCTCTTTTGGCTTTTTTCCTTTGCCGTTTTCTCTTAGTTGCCTGCCTTGCCAATCGGACAGCCGCTCTGCGGACTGTTGCTGGATCAAGTGCTTGGCTACTTGGGAAAGCAAGTACTTGGCCATTTTTAAGAGTTTTTGAGCAAGTTGGATAGAAGACGGCAATCCGACTATCCGACAGTCGGTTTGTGAGAAAGGCTGGAAGCTGTCTTGAGCTATGTTCTATGCTTTGAGTCCTTAACCATTTTTCATGTGAACACCCATTCTACCTTACCTCTGCCCACCGTACAGTCGCTCTGCGAGCTGCGGCTTCTGACAGAAGACGGTTTAGGTGTTACACACTACTTGTCCGGCTGCAGGAAGCATTTCATAGTGCAAGGCGGCAAGTCCCCGGGCCGACTTGTCGAGCCCGGTGCCAAGCGTCATGACAAAGAGTATCATACTTGTAGGCGTAATTTTTATCATACAGACAAAAGAGGGCAGTCCCCGAGCTCGTCTCGGGGGGCCCGAAGACTTGGTACTTTAATACAAAAGGTAGCGTGGTACATACTGCATCAACTGTAAAATCTTCGGAGGAGATTTGCATTCCATGGTTGCTCTATCTCCTTGCCGGAGTCATCCCTCTTGCGTGCTCGGGGATTCTGAGCGTCGATCAGGTAGTAGGAATCGTTGCCCAGTACTTTGCTGATGATGAAAGGGCCTTCCCAAGGCGCCGACAGCTTGTGCTGGCCGGCTGTTCGCTGGATCAGCCGGAGCACAAGGTCGCCTTCTTGGAAAGATCTTGGCCTGACCTTCCTGTTGTGGTATTGGCGCAGGCTCTGCTGGTAGATGCTGGACCGGCTGAGTGCCAACAGCCGGCCCTCTTCCAGCAGATCGACGCCGTCTTGTCGTGCTTCTTCAGCTTCCTCCTCGGTGTACATGGTGACTCGTGGGGAGTCGAACTCTATGTTCGTTGGGATGATAGCTTCGGCACCATAGACGAGGAAGAAGGGCGTGAAGCCGGTTGACTTGTTTGGAGTCGTGCGCAGACTCCAGAGGACGGCTGGCAGCTCGTCGAGCCAGCAGCCGGCCGAGCGCTCCAGAGGCTCGATCAGCCGAGGCTTGATGCCGGACAGGATGAGGCCGTTTGCTCGCTCCACTTGGCCGTTTGACTGCGGATGGGCGACGGACCCTAGGTCCAGTCGGATGCCCTGTGTTGCGCAGAAACGGGCCAAGGCGCCTTTGGAAAAATTTGTGTCGTTGTCAGTGATGATGCTGTGTGGTATGCCGTACCGAATTGTGATATCGGAGATGAAAGTTACGGCAGTCGGACCATTCAGCTTCTTGATTGGCTTTGCTTCTATCCACTTGGTGAACTTGTCCACTGCGACAAGTAAGTGAGTTAAACCACCTCGTGCTATTTTGAATGGTCCCACCATGTCTAGACCCCAAACTGCGAAAGGCCAAGCAATGGGGATGGTCTTGAGTGCAGAAGCTGGCTGGTGCGGCTTGGAGCTGAACTTCTGACACCCTTTGCATTTTTGGACCAACTCCTTGGCCTCTTCCAAGGTAATTGGCCAGAAGAAACCGTGTCGAAAGGCTTTGGCGACGAGTGCTCTTGAATCCGCATGGTGGCCGCACTCGCCTTGATGGATGTCTTTGAGAATAGCTTGGCCTTGCTCAGGCTCTACGCAGCGACGCTGCGCCTGACCAGCTCTCTATTGACTATGGTGTAGGCTGCCGCCCGGCGTTGTATTTGCCGAGCTGAAGTTTCATTAGTCGGCAGCTCTTTGTTCACCAGGAATTTGAGGATGGGCTGGGCCCATGAGGGTGCTGCTATTTCTTCGACTGCCAGAACTGCGACTTGGACGAGGGCGGTTGGGCTGGGAGGCGGCAGGTTGGAGTCAACAGCCGCTTGCTGGGTTGATGAAGTCCCCAGGCCGACTGGCGCGGTCTTTGGGCCGAGTTCTGGAGTCTTCGAGTCCGCCACCGTAGTCCCCGGGCCGGGTTTGGCTGTGCCAACTTTGGGGTCTTCCGCCAAAATCCTCGTTCCGACTGCCGGAGCTCTGGAGCCGGATCCGATGTCTTCGGGAGGAGCCGGCACAAAAATGGAGTCTGATTCTGGTGAAGGCTTGACAGACGGCTTGAGGAGGCGTTGAAGGGCGACACCAGATGGTATTTCTTGGCGGGTAGAGCCGATTCGTGCCAATGCATCTGCTTGGTCGTTGTCATTTCTTGGCACATGGAGGAACTCACACCCTTCAAAATACCTGCTGAGTTGCTGCACGAGGAAATGGTAGCTCTCCATGTTTGCATCTTTCGCGTCCCAGTCGCCAGATGATTGCTGGACCACTAAGTCCGAGTCGCCATAACACAAGATCCGGCGGATGCCAAGCTCTTTGGCAAGCCGGAGCCCGTGAATGAGCGCCTCATACTCAGCGACGTTATTGGAGGCGGCAAAGTGGATTTGTAGCGCATATTTGAGCTTGTCGCCTTTGGGAGAGGTGAGGACGACGCCGGCTCCCAAGCCAGTGCGCATCTTGGAGCCGTCTAAATGCATCCGCCAATGGGTGGAATCAGGTGCTGGAGGTAGGTACTGGGTCTCGGCCCAGTCGACGAGGAAGTCGGCCAGTGCTTGTGACTTGATAGCGGTGCAGGGCTGGTAGTGGATGGTGTAAGGTGCCAGCTCTATGGACCACTTGGCCACTCGACCAGAAGCATCTCGGCTACCGATGATCTCGGCAAGTGGGGCCGTGCAGACCACTATGATTGGATGCTCTTGAAAGTAAGGCTTCAATTTCTTGGCAGCAAAGTGTACGCCATAGCACATCTTCTGGTAGTGGGGGTAGTTCTGCTTGGAGGTCGACAGTACCTCGCTCAGGTAATATACCAGCCTCTGGACAGGTAGCGCCTTGCCTTCCTCCTTGCGCTCCACTACAATGACCGTGCTGACTACTCGGCTAGTAGCGGCGATGTACAGGAGCATAGGTTCCTTGGGAGTCGGAGCCGCCAGGACGGGTGGAGTAGTCAGCATCTTCTTCAACTGGTTAAAAGCTTCGTCCACCTTATGGTTCCACTCAAAAAAAGTGGTCTTCTTCATGAGTTGGTATAAGGGGAGAGCTTTCTTGCCCAGCCGACTGATGAATCGGCTGATGGACGCTAAGCAGCCGGTGAACTTCTGCACATCCAGCAGTCGGCTGGGTACCTCCATTCTCTCAATGGCCTTGATTTTTACTGGGTAGCATTCTATGCCGCGTTCAGAGACCAGGAAACCTAGGAGCTGGCCGGCTGGTACTCCGAAGACGCACTTCTCGGGGTTGAGCTTGATCTGGAACCGGCGCGGGTTCTCAAAAGTCTCCTTGAGGTCTTCCAGCAGTGTTCCATGCTTTTCTGTCTTCACCACCATGTCGTCCACGTAAACATGGGTGTTCCTGCCGAGCTTCTTGAGGAGGCACTTCTGCATGCAACGCTGAAAGGTGGCGCCGGTGTTCCTTAAGCCGAACGTCATGGTGAGGTAGCAGAAGGCTCCAAACGGCGTGATGAAAGCAGTTTTCAGTCTGTCAGCCAGGTTTAGCTTGATCTGGTGATATCCTGAGTATGCATCCAAAAAACTCAACAGCTCGCATCCGGCTGTGGAGTCTATCACCTGATCGATTCTTGGTAAAGAAAATGGGTCCTTGGGGCAGGCCTTGTTGAGGCTCGTGTAGTCAATACACATTCGCCACTGCTTGTTCTTCTTTAGTACTAAGACCGGATTTGCTAGCCATTCTGGAAAGAACACTTCCATAATGAAGCCGGCTGCTAGGAGTCGGGCTATCTCTTCTCTGACAACTCTTCTCTTCTCTTCTGATAAGCGGCGAAGGGGCTGTCTGACCGGCTTTGCATCAGATCGGACATGTAACTTGTGCTCGGCGAATTCCGTTGGTACACCTGGCATGTCTTTGGGGGACCATGCGAAGATGTCCCGATTCTCACGGAGGAAATTGACGAGCTCGCCTTCCTATTTGCTGTCCAGGTTTGCACCTACGACGGCGTACCTCTCTGGGTGCTCCGGGTCCAAGGGTATCTTCTTTGTCTCTTTGGCCGACTTGAACGAACCCTCAGCCTCCTACTCTTTTGGGTTGGGCGATACCTCAGGCTGCTTGCTGGCCATCGCCACAACTCGCTCAAGGATCCACTTCTCAGCCATGATTACCAGGGACTCGGCCAGCCGACTGCTCTCTGCTGCGCAAGAAGACGACTTCCGGTAGTCGCCAGCCACAGTCAGAATTCCCCTGGAACTGGGCATCTTCATCTTGAGGTAGGCGTAGTGGGGGACCACCATGAACTTGGCCAAGGCAGGTCGGCCAAGTAGCGCATGGTATGGGCTCTCAAGATCCACCACCTCAAACCAAACGGGCTTTCTATGGAAGTGATCTTTGTCCCCAAAGAGGATGTCCATCAGGATCTTGCCGATTGGCGAGCAGGAAAGCCCAGGAACAATGCCGTGGAACACAGTTCGGCTGTTCTGAAGCTGTCTTTGCTTGATTCCTAACTTCTCCATGGTGTACTTGTAGAGGATATTGATGCTGCTGCCCCCGTCTATCAGAACTCGCGAGAAACGCGCGGCTCGTCTGTCCATAGCAAAGGTGGCGTCCAGGACCAAGGCATAGGAGCCCAGACTCGGCATCACTTCTGGGTGGTCAGCCCTGCTCCAGCTGATGGGCTTCTCAGACGAGTGCATGAACTCTGGCGTCTCCGACGCTACTGCATTCACCTCTTGTCGCTGCAGCCGCCTGGTGAACACCACATAGGCTCCATGCTCTTCAAGGTATTCGTCTTGTACCGCGCAGACTGGCCTGACAGCCGGCTGCTGGGGCGGAGGCGGAGGCGGCTGCCCAGCAGGTGGGGGAGGCAGGAGGCCGTCTCCCTTGGCAATTCTGGTGAGCCAGTGGCACTTCCGGGTGGTGTGATTCGACGGCTTTGCGCCGCTGTGGAACTTGCAAGGTCCATCCAAGGTCTGCTCATAGGAGAAGGCAGGCAACCAGTTTGGCTTGCCGCCTTTCTGTCGCTTAGGAGGGGGCTGCTCATCTGGCTGCTGGGCTTCAACGGTCGCGACCTGCCAGCTGCTGGAAGCCGGCTGCGGGGCCTTGCGCTTGTTGTCACCCTGCTGTTGTCACCGGCCGGCATCTGCTGCCGGAGTTCTTGGAGCTTGAGGAGCCACAGCCACTTTGCCAGTCATGTTGATTTGAATTTCCGCCTTCATGGAGGAGTCGGCTGTGGCGTACTTGTCCGCTATGATCAGCAGCTCGTCGAGGGTTTCTGGCTCGTCGCAAAGGAGCTTGTGCTTGAGGAGGGTGCCTTCTCTGCACCCGGCCATGAAGTACTTGATGGCCTGCACCTCGTGCAGCCCTCGCGGAGTTCCGGAGCTCGGCCCAACGCGTGAGGTAATCGCGAGTCGACTCGTCGGGGCCTTGCACGCACAAGGAGAGCTGACGAGGCTTGGGAGGACGCTTGTACGTGCTGGTGAAGTTGCGGACGAACGCTTCGGTGAAGTCGACCCAGCTGTTGATGCTGCGGGGCTTTAGGCTGTTCAGCCATGTCCGGGCCGTGCCCTGGAGCATGAGCGGAACGTACTTTACGGCGACACGCTTGTTGCCGTTTGCTATGCTGACAGCCGTGGAGTAGTCGACTAGCCAGTCTTCCGGCTTCACGGAGCCGGTATACTTGGGCGTGTCTCTTGGGAGCGTGAACCCTCTGGGAAAGGGCTCGTCCCGAATGCGGGGCCCGAAACAAGGCGGACCCAGCTCGTCTTCTTCTTCCAGCGCTAAGGATCGGTGGAGTCGGTCGATCCGTGGCGGGCGTCGTTCTCTCCAACTCCCTCTCGGCGGCCAAGGCGGTCACCGAGAGTCGGATGGTCAACAGGCGGCGGGGAGACTCGCCTCTCCTTGCGGGGAGGGGGAGGCGGACAGTCGTCCCGTCGTTCCACTGCTCTTGGGCGGCCGTCTCGGTCGCGCTCTATGGTAATGCGAGTCCGACTGTGGCTGACAGTCGGCTCCTTGTCTCTTCTTCCTCGGGCGCCGCCAGTCGGCGTCCGAGACGTCGCCTTGTCTCGGTGAAGGTCGTCGATGGGCCGTTGAGGCGCCTCCGCGCGGTAGCCAGCCTTGTTCTGCACGGCGGCCGCGTCGAGAAGCCGCTGGACTCGCTCCATCATGAGGAGGCATTCTTAACATGGTGGGCGCCAAATGTCGGGGGTTTGGTGCGACATATGCCAATGGATGTCTTAACATGGTGGGGGCGAGTAGAACGTCGTCGGTGCCTGGAAACGGGATGAGGCGAAGACATGCATGCCGGTGAATCTTACCCAGCTTTGGGGCTCTCCGGGGAGATAATACCCCTACTGCTGCTCTGCGGGGTCTCCGCATGATCACTATGGCAAAGTGTTTACACGGTTGCTCTTGCTCCTTGAGCTGTTTTCTGGTGGTAGGAGAGGGCAAGGCTAGGTCTCTCCCTTCTATATGATCTGGTTTAGAGCTAATGGGTTCCAACCCTTTGCATGGGTGCCCTGGGGGGTTTATATAGGCCTACCCCCCCAGGGGTACAATGGTAATCCGGCTGGATGCGGGCCCAGCCGTCAGTGCCTCTGGCCTTCATCTTCTCTGCTGACCGCTGGGGCCCGCCGACTGGCGGGCCCCGCCGACTGGCCTGGCTACAGAGCCGACAGGCCGCGTCCGCCGCGGGCGGCTCTTGCCGGCTGCTGATTACTGTAGCAGTGCTTTTGATGACGTTGGCTTGATCATGAGGTCGTGGCAACAGCCCCGCCGCTTGGCGGGCGATCACTGTGGCCACTCCCCATCACATCTTGATTAATGGCACGTGGGACCTAGGAGAGGGCTCAGTCGACTCCCCCGGGCCGACTCCCGATGGGTCCGACTGGTGGTTCTCCTGCCGTCTCCCGAGGTCTCACTGACTGGTGGGGCCTGCTGCCTCAAGGCCGTACAGACAAGCCGTAGTGGGTGCAGGATTCGGCCCTGCGGTGCTGATGTCAGGGCCGGCATGGCAACAGTGCCACGCCGCACGGAGATCTTCCGGGGTATGACGTGCTATGGCCATGCCTGCCCTTGGTGGGGGGCGGGGGTGGGCTTCGTTGTAGCCACGCCCCTGCCTCGTCCCCTTTGATGAGGTCATGGGGTTTGTTGGAGTCGCAGGCCGACTCCCCAAAGCCAGCTTCTCTGGAAGTCGTCCCTGGGACTCGGCCATGAACAGGCAGTCGGCCGCCCTGCCGTCGACTCCTCAGGAGGCGGCTCTTTGTCCTGGGGTCTTGAGGGGCGCAGCCTGCCCCGGTGTCTTGAAAGGTTCTGGGACTCGGGTTGGCCTACCCGTGGCCCATTACTCCGACAGAAGACGAAGAACCCAAGGAGATTCGCCCCGAAGACTACATCATCATCGACGACACCGACTCGGATCCAGATGATAGCGATGATGACTATGTTGATGAAGCTGGACCAAATATCATGGAGTCTGCAACCGAAGAATATTTCTAGTAGACCACCCCAATAGTAGTAGTAGTCCACCATGTAAATATAGTAGTCCGAGCACTTTTGCGATAGTTAGACCGATTGTATGCCCTTGTTTGATTGAATGAAGTGAATTGTTTGTTTTTGCCTCATGTGCATATGGGTAGTGCTTTCTCTCTAGACCCCTCTCTATTCTTAAATCTCAGCTTTTCTAAACCCTCAGATGCCTCCGAGACATGACCCTAGATTTACCTTCCCACCGGAGCTCACTCAATTGATCCAGCAGCAGAACACGTTGATGCAGTTGCTAGTCCAGAATCAAAATCAGGGGAACAACAACAACAACAACCCACCACCACCTGTTGATCACTTAGCCCTCTTTCTTAGGCTGAATCCGCTGGTGTTTTCCAGTAGCACCGAGCCGATAGTAGCAGATGATTGGCTCCACAAGACAGCAAGGGAGTTGACCACGGTAGGATGCACATATGCGGAAAAGGTGAAGTTTGCCGCACACCAGCTTGAAGGACCCGCAGCATCATGGTGGGAGAATTTCACAGCCACATTCCCTGTCGACACTGTCACATGGGACCAGTTTCTGCAGGCTTTCCATACTGCCCATGTTTCAGCAGGAGCTATGGCCATGAAGAAGCGAGAGTTTCGCAACTTGCGCCAAGGAGGACGGACAGTTGGCCAGTATGTGGAGGACTTTAGTAAGCTAGCACGTTATGCCCCAGATGACGTTGCTACAGATGCAGCTAAGCAGGAGAAGTTTCTGGAAGGACTGAATGATGAGTTGAGCATGCAGTTGATGGTAGCAACCTTCAACAACTACCAGGAGTTGGTAGACCATGCTCTCATGATTGAAGGGAAGCAGCAGCAAATTGAGAACCGCAAGAGGAAGTATGGATAAGGGAAGTACAATTCAGGAGCTCAGCAGAAGCCACGTTTTACCCCTAGACCGGGAGGACATTTTCAGCATACCCATGGAGGAGGTAGCTCGCACAATCATAATGGCACCAAGAATGGTAATAGGAATGGAGGAAGCAACGGCGAGAACCGTACAAACCCATCAAACCCAGCCAAGAGAGACCTGAGCCAAGTCACTTGCTTTAAGTGCCAGAAGACCGGACATTACGCTAATGAATGTCCTGAAGCCCAGAATGGAAGTGGCAATGGTAGCTCTGGGAAGAAGCCGAACCCTTTCAACAGGGGACAGGTGAACCACGTAAATGTGGAGGAGGTTGAAGCCCAGCCCGATGCAGTAATAGGTAAGTTTTTGGTTAAGTCATTTACTGCACTCGTTCTTTTTGATACTGGTGCATCGCATTCATACATATCAAGGGGATTTTTGGATAAGTATAAATTGCCAACCCAAGACCTTAGGTCACCCATGTTAGTAACCTCGCCTGGAGCAGAGTATATGGCTAGTCTATGGTGTGATCGGTTACCATTAAGGATTGGTAACTACGTATTTCCCTCAGACCTAATAGTATTGGAATCTCAAGGATTGGATGTGATATTAGGCATGGATTGGTTATCAAAGTATGAAGGGAACATTGAATGTGCCAGTAAGTCAATTTTGCTTACCACCCCAGAAGGGAGAAGGATCAAGTATGTATCCCGGCATGTGCCGAAAAGGACTCAAGTAAATTGCCTAACGGGAGTTGTGCAGGAGGAAGTACCAGTAGTGAAGGATTTCCCTGATGTATTTCCAGAAGAGTTGCCAGGCATGCCATCGGATAGAGATATTGAGTTTTTGATTGAGCTTTTGCCAGGCACAGGGCCAATATCTAAGAGACCATATAGAATGCCCACAAAGGATTTGGAAGAGATTAAGAAGCAGATTAAGGAGTTACTGGACAAAGGTTATATTCGCCCAAGTTCTTCACCTTGGGGATCGCCGGTACTTCTAGTAGAAAAGAAGGATGGATTGTTAAGAATGGTTGTTGATTATCAAGGATTGAATGAAGTAACCATCAAGAACAAGTACCCACTACCGATGATCAATGATCTATTTGATCGATTGCAAGGAGCTAAGATATTTTCCAAGATCGATCTGCGATCAGGATACCATCAGTTGAAGATTCGAGAACAGGATATACCTAAAACGGCTTTTACCACCAGGTATGGGCTGTATGAGTATACCGTTATGTCATTTGGCCTGACTAATGCACCTGCATATTTCATGAACATGATGAACAAAGTGTTTATGGAGGTCTTGGATAAGTTCGTTGTAGTGTTCATTGATGATATCCTGGTTTACTTGAAGAATGAAGAGGAGCATAAGGAGCATTTGCGTTTGGTACTTGGTAAGCTCAGAGAACATCAGTTATATGCCATGTTTAGCAAATGTGAGTTTTGGTTGAAAGAAGTTGGATTCCTTGGACACGTTATATCTGGAGAAGGTATAGCGTAGATCCCACTAAGGTTGACACTGCGACAAATTGGGAAGCCCCAACAACAGTTGGAGAGATCCGGAGTTTTCTTGGACTTGCAGGATACTACCGGAGATTCATTGAAAATTTCTCGAAGATTGCAAAGCCTATGACGGAGTTATTGAAGAAGGATACCAAGTTCATATGGCCTGAGGAATGTGAGGCCAGTTTCCAGGAGTTGAAGAAATGCTTGGTTACATCACCAGTGTTGATTTTGCCAGATCAGACCAAGGATTATGAGGTGTATTGCAATGCTTCACGTCGAGGACTTGGAGCAGTGCTTATGCAAGAAGGAAGAGTTGTTTCCTATGCCTCACGACAGCTTAAGCCTCATGAGTTGAATTATGCTACGCATGATTTGGAGTTAGCAGCTGTAGTGCATGCATTGACGACTTGGAGACATTTTATTATTGGAAACCATTGTGAGGTGTACATGGATCACAAGAGTTTGAAGTACATTTTCACACAGAAGGAGTTGAATCTCAGACAAAGGAGATGGTTGGAACTCATCAAGGATTATGATATGAGATTGCATTATCACCCCGGAAAGGCTAACGTAGTAGCTGACGCATTGAGCCGTAAAAGTCATGTCAACACCTTAATGACGGGAGGTTTACCAAGGGAGTTAGCCGAGAATCTTCGTGAGCTATGTTTGGAGATAGTTCCGAGAGGCTATGTAGCAGCATTGGAGATTCAGTCTACTTTGATGGATAAGATCAGAGAAGCCCAGAAGACTGACAAGGAGATTGCTTCTATTAAGGAGAAAATAAGCAAAGGAAAAGCTAAAGGATTTCGTGAGGATGAGCACGATACCTTATGGTTTGAAGACCGTGTTTATGTGCCTAATGATTCGGAGATCAGGAAGTTAATTCTGCAAGAGGCCCATGACTCACCATATTCGATTCACCCAGGAAATACCAAGATGTATTTGGATTTGAAGGATATTTTCTGGTGGACCGGAATGAAGAAGGATATTGCGGAATATGTAGCCATTTGTGATGTATGTCAAAGAGTAAAGGCAGAGCATTAGAAGCCAGCAGGATTGCTACAGCCATTGCCGATACCCGAATGGAAGTGGGATAAACTAGGCATGGATTTTATGACAGGACTTCCCAGAACTCGTTCAGGCTATGACTCGATTTGCGTTGTAGTCGATCATTTGACAAAGGTAGCTCATTTCATTCCGGTAAAGACTACCTATACCAGTGCCAAGTTAGCAAAGATATACATGACCAGAATCGTATGTCTACACGGAGTTCCAAGGAGCATTGTATCAGATAGAGGAACCCAGTTTACCTCAAAGTTCTGGAATCAGTTGCATGAAACTTTGGTTACCAGGCTAGAGTTCAGTACAGCTTTCCATCCACACACAGATGGATAGACCGAGAGAGTCAATCAGATTTTGGAGGATATGCTGAGAGCTTGTGCGCTAGATTATGTATCTAGCTGGGATGGGAATTTGCCATACGTAGAGTTCTCCTATAACAACAGTTATCAATCCAGTTTGAAGATGGACCCTTTCGAAGCCTTGTACGAAAGGAGGTGCAGGACCCCTTTGTCGTGGGATGAAGTTGGAGACCTCCAATTGTTTGGACCAGATCTGATTAAGGAGTCTGAACAGAAGGTAAAATTGATTCGCGATAGGCTCAAGGTAGCCCAGTCCAGGCAGAAGAGCTATGCAGATTCAAAATGCAAGGAGACAGTTTACGAAGTCGGAGACCGGGTTTATCTTCGAGTATCTCCACTTCGAGGAGTTAAGCGCTTTGGAGTTAAGGGAAAGTTAGCACCACATTTTGTAGGACCATACAAGGTTTTGGAGCGTATGGGAGAAGTAGCTTATAAGTTGGAATTGCCTGGAGGATTGTCAGGAGTTCACGACGTGTTCCACGTTTCCCAATTAAAGAGGTGCCATGCAGAGATGGCTGATATACCGCTAAGGGATACAGTGCCGCTGGAAACGATTCAGTTGGACAGTGATTTAACCTATGAAGAGAAACCAGTCAAAATTCTTGAGTATGCCAGTCGAGTCACCCGCAGCAAGGTTATCAAGTTTTTCAAAGTTCAGTGGAGCCACCACACGGAAGATGAAGCCACCTGGGAACGAGAGGAAGATCTGTTGAAGGACCACCCTCACCTATTTTCTAGCCAACCCGAATCTCGAGGGCGAGATTCATCTTAAGGGGGGTAGGTTTGTAACATCCCAAATTTTCAATTTGGAATGTTATACAATAGATCATCATTGCATGTCATATTTATTTGCATTTTGGTTGATCCTAGAAATTTCACGCAACTCAAGGACCCTCGGAGAGAGTTGGGGATTTCGTTATTTTCATATTTGAGTTGTCTCAAATTTTGAAAATAGGATCATTTGATTTTATTTATTTTATCTTCAATTATTTCAATCATAAAAATTATGAGAGAGCGAATAAAATGACTTTCCCAAAATAAAGAAATATTGAGGATTTAATAAAAAAATCAAATAAGATTTTTTTTCGTTTTATTTGCTATTTTATTTGAATTTAGGAAAAATTGCACGTTTTCAAAAATTGCATTTAGGGCCAAGAAAATGTTCATCATGTTCTAAATATTTTATTTAGACGGTGAAAATTTGTTTTGGCATTTTTAGAATTTTATTTATTTTTCTAGAATTTTTTTTAGTTGCAGCGTTATTGTTCAAAAAAAAGAGACCCCGCGCCCGACTGGGCCAAGGGCCCAGACGAGCTAGGCCGGCCCAGCCTGCCGCCGCCTCCCGCCCGGGTTGGGACAGGACCGCCGCCGCCGCCGAGTCCGGGGAGGACACGTCTCCCGAGGCCGCCCCCTTCCCCAAGTCCGCCGAACCCCCCCCCCTTTATAACCCTGCCGAACCCCCCTGCAGCCCCACACCGCCGCCACCTCCCCACGCCGCCCGCGCCGCCGCAGCCGCTGCCCCGCGCCGCCTGCCGTCGCCGCACGCCGCAGCCGCCGCCCGCGCCGCTTGCCGCCCCTACTGCCGCCCTGCACCACCCGCTGCCGCCCGGAGCCCCGCCGGAGCCTCTCCGGAGCCCCGAGCCAAGGTAGCCGCCTCCTCGGTTTTCTGAGAAAAGCCGTTTCGGTTTTTTAGAAAACCCTAGTTTTCGTTTTTTTTAATAGATCAGTTTTTTTGGTTTATTTATTTAGCGAGCATTCGCTCGTTCGTTCGTTTTAACGAACGTGTTCATCGTTTAGTTCCAGTTAACGAACGTTCGTTCTTTAACCTGTTTGTGGTTTTTCTTTTCTCGGATTAAATCCGCGATTTTTCTGATCGCGATTTCTGATTCGATGTTCGTTTTAGTTTAACTTTTCGCTCATTTATCGGAATCAGGCGATTCAAGCGCCTGGAGTTTCGTCTCGAAACCCTCTTTCCGTTTAACCGACTCAAACAAGTTTTTGCCTCTGTAAAAATTGCCCTAGATCCAGAATAGTAAACGAAGCCTGTTTCTTTAGCCGTTTGTCTTTCGTTGCTTCGTTCGATTTGGTTCTTTTTGCCAACCGGAGTTCTTAAGTTGAACTTTCTGGTTAGATCTTTTATTCGAGTTTTACCTGTGCATTAGTTGAATACTTATTGTATGCTTGTTTGTTTGTGATAGAGTACCCGGCTTGTGCTGCTTGCTACTTCGAATCGCTAGGTTTCACGGATCATCAGCAAGGCAAGTAACACTTTGATCATACCTCTTTACTACCCAGTTTTAGTGCATTCCTCACACATTGCATGATTATTAGGATCTAAATAAATTGTGGGTTTGGGAAGTAGTTGAGGTAGTACCTATTACCTTTTTATTATCAAACCTTTGGGAGTTACTTCTACGTTTTCTTATTCTGCCATGCTATGCTAGTAGACGTGGATTGGGTGAGTGAAATCCATGACAGATGTGAGATTGATAATTTAATGGTTTATCTAAGGTGGCAACTTAAACACACATCTAGGTGGATTGAGGCACCTGGGTATTCCAGCGATTGCCTGTTTTTCTTTTGGACCGCCACCCAGACTCAAAGGGATCATGAGATTTTTCATACTAGAAACTTCCGTGTGCAGCCACAAGCTACTATGGGCTCTAGCATAGTTGACTAAGTCATGCGAACTCTTACAGTGGTAGACTAGCAAATGTAGGGGATGTAGGTTGGTACGGTCTACCCGATCGTAAGGTGCTAGCGCTTCTGAAAGACTATGTCTCGGTCATCCATTTCTCAAACACCATGTAGTGCGAGAATCCTAACGGAGGAGATTGAGTCTTGTGGGGAAAAGTGCGCAAACCTCTGCAGAGTGTATAAACTAATCATGGTTAGCCGTGTCCCTGGTTATGGACATCTTGAGTATCTAGTACTTGAATTATCATGTGAATCTCATCATGTTACTCTAATTAATTTTGTTGGGTTTTAATGATGATGCTTAATTTGGGATTGAGAATGCTGTCAACCATTCTCAATGTTTAACAACTACCATGATAGTTAAATAAAATTTATTCCTTTGCAGTAGGAGAAAATTGGCTTTATGCAAAACTGTAACCATAGAGCTTTCCACCAGCCAAATATGCATGTAGTATAGCATTATTCTTTTATTGCTCTCTATGTGTTACATTGCCAGCATATTCCATGTGCTGACCCGTTTCGGGCTGCAACGTTCATGTTGCAGACTTTTCAGACAACGAGTAAGGTGCCTTTTAGGTCGTGGTTCTATACTCAGTGATGCCGTTGGAGTTGACGGACTCACTTATCTTCCAAGCCTTCCGCTGTTATCGTTATTAGATGGCCTTAAGCCATATTTATTGTAATAAGTTCTCTTTTGAGACTCTCGATGTAATAAGTGTGTGATTGCCACTCTATTATAAATCCTTCAAGTACTGTGTGGTGTCAGTATTACTGATCCAGGGATGACACCTAAGCATAGAGATTGGACCGTTTGAGGTCTGGTCACTACATTCCAGGGATGCCTCCTCACCGGCCAGTTGAATTCGTCATCGATCTTGAGCCTGGCACGGAACCTGTTTGCAAACGTCCTTACAAGCTTGGACCTGAAGAGTTGAAGGAGCTGAAGAAACAACTCGATATTCATGAGCATATGGGTCTCATCCGACCAAGTTCTTCTCCATGGGGTTGTGCTGTTCTTTTCATAAAGAAGAAGGATGGAACGGACCGACTTTGTGTCGACTACCGTCCATTGAACAAGAAGACCATAAATAACAAGTACCCACTTCCCAACATCAATGAGCTTTTCGAACAACTCAAAGGTGCTCAAGCATTCTCCAAGCTTGACCTCCGTATGGGCTATCATCAGATTCGCATTCGTGAAGAAGATATCCCCAAGACAGCATTCAGAACAAGCTATGGTTCATATGAATACACTGTCATGTCTTTCGGCCTTATGAATGCTCCTCCAACATTCTCTCGCATGATGAACTTCATCTTCAACGCCTACACAAATGACTTTGTCTTGGTCTATCTCGATGACATTTTGGTCTTTTCCAAGAACAAGGAGGATCATGCCAAGCACTTGAGATTGGTGCTGGATAAACTCAGAGAACATCAGTTCTATGCAGAGTTTTCAAAGTGCGAGTTTTGGCTCGATGAGGTTCTCTACCTTGGGCATATCATCTCCTCCAAGGGCATAGCTGTTAATCCTGAGAAGGTGTCTGCAATTGTGAATTGGGAACCGCCTCAGAATGTGAAGCAACTCTGCAGCTTCCTTGGGCTCGCAAGCTATTGTCAAAGGTTCGTTGAGAACTTCTCAAAGATCGTGAAGCCTCTTTCCAACCTCCTCCAGAAGCATGTGAAGTATGTTTGGTCGCCTGAATGTGACATCGCTTTCAACACCCTCAAAGAGAAGTTAGTTATAGCTCCAGTTCGGACTCCTCCTGATGAATCCAAACCGTTTGAAGTTTTCTGTGATGCTTCCCTTCAAGGTCTCGGTGTAGTGCTGATGCAAGAGAAGAAAGTTGTGGCCTATACCTCTCGCCAGTTGAAGCCCAACGAAAAGAACTACCCCACTCATGACCTTGAGTTGGCGGCAGTTGTCCATGCTCTTTTAACATGGAGACATCTCTTGTTGGGAAGGAAAGTGGACATCTTCACCGATCATAAGAGTCTCAAGTACATCTTCACTCAGCTAAACCTCAACCTCAGGCAAACTCGTTGGGTTGAAATGATTCAAGAGTATAATCTGAGTATCGAATATACTCCAGGAAAGGCCAATGTAATTGCTGACGCATTGAGCAGAAAGGCTTACTGCAACAGTTTGATTATCAAGCCCTACCAACCAGAGCTTTGTGAAGCTTTCCACAAACTTAATCTCCAAGTTGTTCCTCAAGGATTCCTTGCCAACCTCCAAGTCTCTCCTACTCTGGAAGATTAGATTCGTGAGGCTCAACTTCTTGATGCTATGGTGAAGAAGGTGAAGATTGGGATTGCCAAGAGTCAACCCAAGTACAAGTGCTATCGTCTTGATGAAAAGGATACTCTTTTCTTCGAGGATCGAATTGTTGTTCCTAAAGGTGACCTTCGTAAAGTCATTATGAACGAGGCTCACAATTCACTCCTCTCTATTCACCCTAGAAGTACAAAGATGTACCATGACCTCAAGCAGTCGTATTGGTGGACTCGAATGAAGCGCGAGATTGCTCAGTTCGTGAATGAATGTGATGTCTGCAGAAGAGTGAAAGCAGAACACCAACGACCAGCTGGTCTCCTCCAACCTCTTGCCATTCCAGAATGGAAGTTTGACCATATTGAGATGGACTTCATGACTGGATTCCCCAAGTCTAAGTGTGGCAATGATGCTATCTTTGTTGTCATCGACAAGCTCACCAAAGTGGCTCATTTTATTCCTATCAAAGAATCTATCACAGCAGCTTAGTTGGCAGAGCTATATACCTCCAGGATTGTCTCCCTGCACGGCATTCCGCAGTTGATATCTTCAGATCGTGGTAGCATCTTCACCTCTAAGTTCTGGGATTCTTTTCAGAAGGCCATGGGCACCAGCATTCGCTTCAGCACAGCCTTTCATCCTCAAACTAGTGGCCAAGTCGAGCGAGTCAATTAAATTCTTGAAGATATGCTCAGGGCTTGTGTCATTTCTTTCAGTATGAAGTGGGAAGATTGTCTTCCATATGCCGAGTTCTCCTACAACAACAGCCTCCAAGCGAGTTCGGGCAAGGCCCCATTCGAGAATCTCTATGGCAGGAAGTGTCGTACTCCTCTGAACTGGGCAGAGACTGGTGAACGCCAACTTCTTGGCAATGACTTGATCATAGAGGCTGAAGAAATGTGCAAAGTCATTCGTGAAAATCTCAAAGCCACGCAATCGCGCCAGAAGAGTTACTATGATAGCAAGCATCATGACTTGGCTTTCGAGATCGGAGACCATGTCTACCTCCACGTCTCTCCAATGAAAGGTACTCGTCGCTTCGGTATCAAAGGGAAGCTTGCCCCTAGATACGTGGGCCCTTTCAAGATCATTGGCAAAAGAGGCGATCTTGCCTATCAACTTGAGCTTCCATCCAACTTTGCAAATGTGCACGACGTGTTTCATGTGTCTCAGCTTCGCAAGTGTTTCAAGACTCCTGACCGCACCATCAACTTCGAAGAGATTGATCTCCAAGAAGACCTGTCTTACCATGAGCATCCCGTTGCTATTCTTGAAGAAACTGAGCGCAAGACTCGCAACAAGTCTATCAAATTCCTGAAAGTGAAGTGGTCACATCATTCTGACTATGAAGCCACCTGGGAATGCGAGGACCACCTCCGTTCCGAATATCCGGAGTTTTTCCAGTCCTAGATCTCAGGACGAGATCCTTTCGTAGTGGTGGAGTGTTGTAACACCCCGTATGTAACTTGCCATATTTGTATTCCAACTCTTGCCATTTCCGGCACTAAGTTATGATATTTCCTCGTTGTTGGGTTTTGTCTTCGTGTTGCTTTTGTCTTTGTCATGCATATCATATCATGTCATCATGTGCATTGCATTTGCATACGTGTTCGTCTCATGCATCCGAGCATTTTCCCCGTTGTCCGTTTTGCATTCCGGTGCTCCTATGTCCTCCGGTGTCCCATTTTACCTCTTTTCGTGTGCGGGTGTCTAACTTTCTCGAATTAGACCGAGACTTGCCAAGCAGCCTTGGTTTACTACCGGTAGACTGCCTGTCAAGTTTCGTGCCATTTGGACTTCGTTTGATACTCCAACGGTTAACCAAGGAACCGAAAAGGCCTCGTGTGTGTTGCAGCCCAACACCTCTCCAAAGTGGCCCAAAACCCACCTAAACCCCCTCCATCCTCTCGGTCGTTCGATCACTCGCGTGGCTGAAAACCGTGGTCAATTTGGAGCCTCCTAGCTCCCTCTACCTATAAAAAGGCATCTCCCCCGAAAATCGGATCCAACCACCCTAACCCTAGCCCCGCTCCTCGCGGCCGGACACGTCCGGCCGCGCCGGACGTTTCACGACAGCCGCCCGTCCTCACAGCCACTTGCGCGCCACGTGTCCCGCCGCCGCCTCACCGCACCGCGGCCCGCCTGGCCCCGAGGAGGGGCGCCCGAGCCATCCGCGCTGGAGTTTAGCCGGCGCCGCCCGGTCGTGCTCCCCCGCCGCCCGACCGACCCGCGCTGCCCTCCGCCGCCCCACGCCGCCCGGTCGTCTCCCTGCCGCCCGACCGACCCGCGCCACCCTCCGCCTCGCCGCCATTCGCCTCCACCGCCGCCAGCCACCGCAGCCGCCCTCCCCGGTCGCCGTTGACGCCGGCAAGCCACTCTGACCCCGTGCCGCCCCGACGCCGCGCCCGCTCCGGCCCCGCGCCACCTCCGGCGACCTCCGCTGCCCCGGCCGGCCTCTCCTTCCTCTTCTCTGGAAACGCCGGCCACCACCGCCCGTCTACTCCGGCGAGCTCGAGATCCAACCTCGGTTCGCGTGCCCCGGACGAACCCTAGATCCCGAAGGTCGTTTTTCTACTAAGTCCCCAGCATTTTTAGCATACTTCATCACATCATAACTTTGCACCCGTGGCTCCGTTTTGGGCGTGTAGCATATCAAATTGTTTGCCTCGATGTGTACCTTATTTCGCTCCATTGCACCATGTTCATTTGGGTTCATTTTGATGCCCTAAATGCTGTTGCAAGAGTGCTATGTAATGTTAGTTTTAGATTCTTAACAGATATTGGACATTTTTCATTTTTGCCATGTTTAATGTGTGCCTCCTATGAACTTGAGCCCTACATGTGTTTTGAAGTATGCCATGCCATCTTTACAGGGGTATATGCTATGTATTTTTGTGATCTTTGTGGTGACTAGCACAAGCATGCAAAGTAGCTCTCGTGATGTTGCTGATTTCAGGGACTTAGAAATCTTCTAAGTCATTTTCCTGATGATATTTTTATGCCATGTATTCATGTTGCTACAGAGTGGTTCATGCCTCTTTTGAGCATATTCAGTAAGGATGATTTTGAGTTATTGTTGTGATCTATCCATCCATGTCTTTGTTTGCAATTATGGAGCACCCTAGCATGACTCAATCTTGCTCTACGTTTGTTATAAAATGTTCCTGGCAGATTGTTTACATGTTAATCAATTTTGCCGAGGTTGGTGTAGTTTATCCTTGCATGCTATGAGAGTGTTCTTGCCATGGTTAGCTTATTTATCATGTCTACTTGCTGGGTGTATGCTTAGTTTGTCATGCAATGCCTTGTGGTGAGTGCATCGAGCTCGCAAACAAGCCTACGTGGATCTGTTTTTGCCATGTTCCAGTTTTCTCCTAAGTCTGAATCTGTTAACGAAAGTTGCTATGTTCACATGGTTTCCATTGTATTTTCTGATCCCTTTTGGCTTATGGTTAGTAAGGGACTTTTGTTGTATGCTTTGAGTATCTTCATGCCATTCCTTGCTTTGCCATGATATGTTCCTGTAGCATGTTGTTATCTTGCTCTAAACATTGCATCCTGATGTTAATTCCTGACATGTTGGTTATTTCACGAAGTCTGTGAATCTGTTATCTTTTGCACTTTGGCCATGCTTGTTTGAACCTGCTATTGAGTGATTTAGCCGTAGCTTAGTGTTCATCTTTTGTCAAGCTTCTTGAGTGGATCCCTGCCATGTGCTTTTTTGTTATGTTAGAGTGCAGTAGCTTGTTGTTCTTGATGCATTTAGATGGCCTCGTGCTGTTAATCGCAGATCGGTGCCATATTTGTTTTTCTTGTCATTTGCAAACCATGCATCCGATTCCGGTGATCTTTATATCGATTCCGACCAAAATCAACCCATCTTTCCAGTGGCACTCTTGTTTTTCCAAGTTGAGGCCTGATTCAATCTTTTCCTTCCGGAGCATGCATATGCATTGCATATCACATCCTGCATATCATGCCATGTTTTGCATCATGTTGCTTGCGCATTGCACCGTGGTTGATTGTGTCTCCCTTTGAGTACGCTTACGAGGATCAAGCTAACGTCAACTCGGATAACTTTGCAGGCAAGATGACCATACCCTCGAAATCACTTCTATATTTGCTTGCTAGATCTCGCTCTATTGCTATGCCTATGCTACGATACCTACCACATGCTTTATCATGCCTCCCATATTGCCATGTCAACCCTCTAACCCACCTTGTCCTAGCAAACCGTTGTTTGGCTATGTTACCTCTTTGCTCAGCCCCTCTTATAGCGTTGCTAGCTGCAGGTGAAGAGTGGAGTTTGTTCCTTGTTGGAACATGTTTATTGTTGGGATATCATTGTTATATCTTGTTTACTTTAATGCATATATATACTTGGTAAAGGGTGGAAGGCTCGGCCTTTTGCCTGGTGTTTTGTTCCACTCTTGCCGCCCTAGTTTCCGTCATACCGGTGTTATATATGTTCCTTGATTTTGCGTTCCTTACACGGTTGGGTTATAATGGGAACCCCTTGACAGTTCGCCTTGAATAAAACTCCTCCAGCAAGGCCCAACCTTGGTTTTACCATTTGCCTCCTAGCCTCTTTTCCCTTGGGTTCCACGGACTCAAGGGTCATCTTTATTTTAAACCCCCGGGCCAGTGCTCCTCTGAGTGTTGGTCCAACCTAGAGCACCGCGCGGGGTCGTCCCTTGGCAACTTGGGTTACGTTGGCTCCCGTACGCTTAGCTTATCCAGTGTGCCCTGAGAACGAGATATGTGCAACTCCTATCGGGATTTGTCGGCACAGCGGGTGGCCTTGCTAGACTTGTTTTACCATTGTCGAGATGTCTTGTAACCGGGATTCCGAGTCTGATCGGGCCATCCTGGGAGAAGGAATATCCTTCATTGAACGTGAGAGCTTGTGATGGGATAAGTTGGGACACCCCTGCAGGGATTTGAACTTTCGAAAGTCGTGCCCACGGTTATGGGTAGATGGGAATTTGTTAATGTCCGGTTGTAGAAAACCTGAAAGTAAACTTAATTAAAATGAATCAACAGTGTGTGCAGCCGTGATGGTCTCTTTTCGGCGGAGTCCGAGAAGAGAACACGGTCTCGTGTTATGCTTGAATGTAGGTTGTTCTAGGATCAGTTCTTGATCATAGTTTCTCGACCGTGCCTTGCCTTCTCTTCTCGCTCTCTTTTGTGTATGTTAGCCACCATATATGCTAGTGCTTGCTGCAGCTTCACCTCATACCTTTTACCCTACCTATAAGCTTAAATAGTCTTGATCGTGAGGGTGTGAGATTGCTGAGTCCCCGTGGCTCACAGATTACTTCAAAACCAGATGCAGGAACCGATGATACCGCTCTAGGAGATTGGACTGAGCTCAAGTGGGAGTTCGATGAGGACTCAGGACGATACTGCGTTTCCTTTCCAGACAACCAGTAGTGGAGCCCAGTTGGGGCGATCGGGGACATTATGCATTTGGGGTTGTCTTTATTTTGGTTCCATAGTCGGACCTTGATTGTATCTGGATGATTGTAATGATATATTTATGCTATTGTGTGATGTGGCGATTGTAAGCCAACTATGTACCTCTTTCCTTATTTAGTACATGCGATGTGTAAAGATTACCCCTCTTGTAACATTGCTTACAATGTGGTTATGCCTCTAAGTCGTGCTCCAACACATGGGAGATATAGCCGCATCATGGGCGTTACAATACTTCCTTTAGTCTCCCACTTGCACTAGAGTCAATAATCTAGTTCACATCGCCATGTGATTGAAAGACCAATAGTTCACATCACCATGTGATTAACACCCATAGTTCACATTGCCATGTGACCAACACCCAATTGATTTACTAGAGTCAATGATCTAGTTCACATCGCCATGTGATTAACACCCAAAGAGTACTAAGGTGTGATCATGTTTTGCTTGTGAGAGAAGTATAGTCAATGGGCCTGCCAGATTCAGATCCGTATGTATTTTGCAAATTTCTATGTCTACAATGCTTTGCATGGAGCTACTCTAGCTAATTGCTCCCACTTTTAATATGTATCCAGATTGAGACTCAAGAGTCATCCAGATCGGTGTTAAAGCTTGCATCGACGTAACTCTTTATGATGAACTCTTTATCACCTCCATAACTGAAAAATATTTCCTTAGTCCTCTAAGGATAATTTTGACCGCTGTCCAGTGATCTACTCCTAGATCACTATTGTACCCCTTTGCCAAACTCATGGAAAGGTACACAATAGATCTGGTATACAACATGGCATACTTTATAGAACCTATGGCTGAGGCATAGGGAATGACTTTTACTCTCTCTCTATCTTCTGTCGTGGTCGGGTATTGAGTCTTACTCAACTTCACACCTTACAACTCAGGCAAGAACTCCTTCTTTGACTGACCCATTTTGAACTCCTTCAAAATCTTATCAAGGTATGTACTCATCAAAAGTCTTATCAAGCGTCTTGATCTATCTTTATAGATCTTGATGCCCAATATGTAAGTAGCTTCACCGAGGTCTTTGTTTGAAAAATTCCTTTAAAACACTCCTTTATGCTTTCCAGAAAATTCTACATCATTTCCGATCAACAATATGTCATTCACATATACTTACTAGAAAGGTTGTAGTGCTCCCACTCACTTTCTTGTAAATACAGGCTTCATCGCAAGTCTGTATAAAACTATATTCTTTGGTCAACTCATCAAAGCATATATTCCAACTTTGAGATGCTTGCACCAGTCCATAGATGGATCGCCGGAGCTTGCACACTTTGTTAGCACCTTTTAGGATTGAGGAAAACTTCTGGTTGCATCATAGACAACTCTTCTTTAATAAATCCATTAAGGAATGCAGTTTTGACATCCATTTGCCAGATTTCATAAAATGCGGCAAGTGCTAACATGATTCGGACATACTTTAAGCATCAATACGAGTGACAAAATCTCGTCATGGTCAACACCCTGAACTTGTTGAAAACCTTTTGCGACAATTCAAGCTTTGTAGATAGTAACACTACTATCAGCGTTTGTCTTCCTCTCGAAGATCCATTTATTCTCTATGGCTTGCCGATCATCAGGCAAGTCAACCAAAGTCCACACTTTGTTCTCATACATGGGTCCCATCTTAGATTTCATGTCCTACAAGCCATTTCGCAGAATCTGGGCTCGTCATCGCTTCCTCATAGTTCGTAGGTTCGTCATGGTCTAGTAACATGACTTCGAGAATAGGATTACCGTACCACTCTGGTGCGGAACATACTCTGGTTGACCTACCAGGTTCAGTAGTAACTTGATCTGAAGTTTCATGATCATCATCATTAACTTCCTCACTAATTGGTGTAGGCATCACTGGAACTGATTTCTGTGATGAACCACTTTCCAATTCAGGAGAAGGTACAACTACCTCATCGAGTTCTACTTTCCTCCCACTCACTTCTTTCGAGAAAAACTCCTTCTCTAGAAAGGATACATTCTTAGCAACGAAGATCTTGCCTTCAGATCTGTGAGAGAAGGTGTACCCAACAGTTTCTTTTGGGTATCCTATGATGACACACTTCTCTGATATGGGTTCGAGCTTATCAGGCTGAAACTTTTTCACATAAGCATCGTAACCACAAACTTTAAGAAACGGCATCTTAGGTTTCTTGCTAAACCGCACTTCATATGGTGTCGTCTCAACGGATTTAGACGGTGCCCTATTTAACGTGAATGCAACTGTCTCTAATGCATAACCCCAAAACGATAGTGGTAATTCAGTAAGAGACATCATAGATTGCACTATATCTAATAAAGTACGGTTACAACGTTTGGACACACCATTACACTGTGGTGTTCCAGGTGGCGTGAGTTGTGAAACTATTCCACATTGTTTTAAATGAAGGCCAAACTCGTGACTCAAATATTTGCCTCCGTGATCAGATCGTAGAAACTTTATTTTTCTTGTTATGATGATTCTCAACTTCACTCTAAAATTCTTTGAATTTTTCAAATGTTTCAGACTTGCGTTTCATTAAGTAGATATACCCATATCTACTCAAATCATCTGTGAAGGTCAGAAAATAACGATACCCGCCGCGAGCCTCAATACTCATCGGACCGCATACATCGGTATGTATTATATCCAATAAGTCAGTGGCTCGCTCATTGTTCCGAAGAATGGAGTCTTAGTCATCTTGCCCATGAGGCATGGTTCGCAAGCATCAAATGATTCATAATCAAGTAATTCCAAAAGTCCATCCGCATGGAGTTTCTTCATGTGCTTTACACCAATATGACCTAAACGGCAGTGCCACTAGTATGTTGCACCATCGTTATCAACTTTGCATCTTTTGGCATCAATACTATGAATATGTGTATCACTACGATCGAGATTCAACAAACCATTCACATTGGGTGTATGACCATTGAAGGTTTTATTCATGTAAACATAACAACAATTATTCTCTGACTTAAATGAATAATCGTATTGCAATAAAAAGATCCAATCATATTCATGCTCAATGCAAACACCAAATAACATTTATTTTAGGTTCAACACTAATCCCGAAAGTAAAGGGAGTGTGCGATGGTGATCTTATCAACCTTGGAATCACTTCCAACACACATCGTCACCTCACCCTTAACTAGTATCTCTTTATTTTGCAACTCCTGTTTCGAGTTACAAATCATAGCAACTGAACCGGTATCAAATACCCAGGGGTTACTATGAACACTAGTAAAGTACACATCAATAACATGTATATCAAATATACCTTTGTTCACTTTACCATCCTTCTTATCTGCCAAGTATTTGTGGCAGTTCCGCTTCCAGTGACCATTTCCTTTGCAGTAGAAGCACTCAGTTTCAGGCTTGGGCCTATCTTTGGGCTTCTTCACGGGAGTGGCAACTTGCTTTTCATTCCTCCTGAAGTTCCCTTTCTTTTCCTATGCCCTTTTACTTGAAACTTGTGGTCTTGTCAACCATCAACACTTGATGCTCTTGCTTGATTTCTACCTCCGCCGATTTCAACATCGCGAAGAGCTTGGGAATCGTTTTCGCTATCCCTTGCATATTACAGTTCATCACTAAGTTCTAATAACTTGGTGATAGTGACTAGAGAACTCTGTCAATCACTATCTTATCTGGAAGATTAACTCCCAGTTGATACAAGTGATTGTAGTACCCAGACATTCTGAGCACATGCTCACTAGCTGAGCTATTCTCCTCCATCTTGTAGGCAAAGTACTTGTCAGAGGTCTCATACCTCTCGACATGGGCATGAGTCTGAAATACCAACTTTAGTGGAACATCTTATATCTTTCGTGGTGTTCAAAACATTTTCGAAGTACCAGTTATAAGTCGTAAAGCATGGTGCACTAAACTATCAAGTAGTCATCATACCGAGCTTTGTCAAAAGTTCATAACATCTGCATTTGCTCCTGCATTGGGTCTGTCACCTAGCGGTGCATCAAGGACATAATTCTTCTGTGCAGCAATGAGGATAATCTCCAGATCACGGACAAAGTCTGCATCATTGCTACTATCATCTTTCAACTTATTTTTCTCTAGGAACATATCAAAAATAAATGGGGACCTACATCGCAAGCTATTGATCTACAACATAGATGCAAATACTCTCAGGACTAAGTTCATAATAAATTAAAGTTCAATTAATCACATTACTTAAGAACTCCTACTTAGTTAGACATCCCTCGAGTCATCTAAATGATCATATGATCCATATCAACTAAACCATGTCCGATCATCACGTGAGATGGAGTAGTTTTCAATGGTGAACATCTCTATGTTGATCATAGCTACTATGTGATTCATGTTCGACCTTCCGGTCTCAGTGTTCCAAGGCCATATCTGCATATGCTAGGCTCGTCAAGTTTAACCCTAGAATTCTGCACGTGCAAAACTGGCTTGCACCCGTTGTACGTGAACATAGAGCTTATCACACCTGATCATCACATGGTATCTCGGCACGACGAACTCAATGGTGCATACTCAGGGAGAACACTTATACCTTGAAATTTAGTGAGGGATCATCTTACAATGCTACCACCGTACTAAGCAAAATAAGATGCATAAAGGATAAACATCACATGCAATCAAAATATGTGACATGATATGGCCATCATCATCTTGTGCCTTTGATCTCCATCTCCAAAGCACCGTCATGATCTCCATCGTCACCGCCTTGACACCTTGATCTCCATCGTAGCATCGTTGTCGTCTCATCAACTATTGCTTCTACGACTATCGCTATCACTTAGTGATAAAGTAAAGCAATTACATGGCGATAGCATTTCATACAATAAAGCGACAACCATAAGGCTCCTGCCAGTTGCCGATAACTTTTACAAAACATGATCATCTCATACAACATTTTATATCTCATCACGTCTTGACCATATCACGTCACAACATGCCCTGCAAAAACAAGTTAGACGTCCTCTACATTATTGTTGCAAGTTTTATGTGGCTGCTACGGGCTTCTAGGAAGAACCGTTCTTACCTACGCATCAAAACCACAACGATTTTTCGTCAAGTGTTATGTTTTAACCTCCAGCAAGGAACGGCCGTAGTCAAACTCGATTCAACTAAAGTTGGAGAAACAGACACCCGCTAGCCACCTATGTGCGAAGCACGTTGGTAGAACCGGTCTCATGAATGCGGTCATGTAATGTCGGTCTGGGCCGCTTCATCCAACAATGCCGCTGAATCAAGGTAAGACGTTGGTGCTAAGCAGTATGACTATTATCGTCCACAACTTGTTGTGTTCTACTCGTGCATATCATCTACGCATAGACCTGTGTCAGTGTACAAAAGTAGGGGCCTTTCTGTACCCCTTTACTTGTGCACGGGCAGTCGTAGCCACACCTGTGGCCATGCTTGGCGGGGCAGAGGAAGGAAAGGTACGAGACTGCCAAGGCAGCACTCAAGCCAGAGGCATGAAGAGCAAAGGGGCAAGATGGACTTCGCCTGGCAACACCCTTGCCAGGGCGGCCTACCACTTGCCGGGGTGACTTGCCCAACACCAGAAAGGCCCCCACCCTTGATCCTGATAGTTCTGACACCATCGATAAAGTCGAGACCAAGACTCAGGGGCGCCTGCGTTGTGGCATGTAGATCTTTGTGAAGACCGAAGGCCTGCAAGTCTAGATAAGAACCAGAAGACGAAGACCCCCGGCAAGATTCTTGCAGGGGACGACTACGAGACCCCTGCAAGACCCTTGCCGGGGCATCTACGAGGCCATGGCCAGGCCCGAACCTGCCAAAGTTTCGCTGCCCCGCGGCCGTTCCGACGCGGCAACCAACCCACCAACTAGGATAGCGTCTGCGTGGCAGCATGTAGCTTCTAGGCCAACTAGTCGAGCACCTACGTGGTAGCATGCAGGCCTTTCTGAAGGCCCTGTCACTACACCAGCACAGCGACCAGCCAGCCAGCATGGCGCTGCATGCCTCGTCAGCCGGACGCGCGTCGAAGCAAGGCGAGGCGGCTACGGACGGGACGAGCTCTGTTGCCATCCCCGTTAAAGCAAGAGTGCACGTAGGCAGCGCGTCCAATGCATTTGTCATACGGTGTCAGGTGATAAACTTGTACACTGTAGATACTTTCCACCTCCTGTGTGCCACTGTGGCGACCCCTTTGACATATAAAAGGAGGCTCGAGGCGTACTGTGGGAGGATTCAGACTTTTTGGACTGGGCACACATAGTAGCTAGTCCAAGAACCGAAGAACACAAGATAAACACAGACAAGTAGGACTAGGGTTTTACGCATCATTTGCGGCCCGAACTTGGGTAAAAATCTTCTCACGCTGATCGCTAGACCTGCTCTTTGCACATCTCTTCACCCCCGCCAACCGTAGAAGGGGTCCTCGGAATCCCATAGGTGTCGTTTCCCCGACATCTTTGGCGCGTCAGGTAGGGGGCGCGAGGCAGTGAAAATCTGGTCTGGAAGTTAGTGCATCAACTTTTTCATCCCCATGGACCCAAGAAGAAGGGGATCACCGCGATCGGTTCGTCTGGACCCGAACCGCCCGTACCAGCGTGGGCGGGCGACAGGGCGGCCGTGGATGGTGGCGGAGGTGTGGCCCGCGAGCATCCACGACACTCTGGCAATCGGAGCCAGGCGAGTGGCGTCATTCGTTCCCAAGACGACGAGCTGCACGCTGCTGGGTCCAGGGGCGGTGGCCCTGCTGCCCACGGGTGGCGCGGCGACCTAGGACGCCCCAGCCGGCGCCCGCGCCGCGGTCTTCCCAGGTCACGCGTGACAAGCAACGCTGCGACGTCGGTGCCCCAGGGCGCTGCCGCGGGAAGGAGCCCTTTGCGTCACTCTTGAGATGCACCGGGCCAGCATGCGCACCCAGACATTGGTGGAAACGGCATGCGACTGTGAGACCGTGGTAGAGCTCCTTCTAACATGGTTAGAAGTCAGAGCGCGTCATGGTCCACGCAGCTTTCGCCGCCACCCACGCAAGCAAAAGCGTTGGCGTGCGTGCAACTGCTCCTTGACTTTCCTCCTGCTGCGGAGAAGCTCGACTAGTGGAGAGCCATCATCCGGAGCCTCATCAGCTTCGCCAATAAAGATGAACCGCGGCCAGCGGGACCCTCGTGCCGGCGCTCTGTCGAACCGGTGCATGCCAGTGGTGGAAGGACCGAAGATGCTGCGATCACGGTGCACTCTCCTCCCCCACGCCAGCAACAGCACCCGCCAGCTCGTCAGGCTGATGCCTGTGACAACGTTTCCACAGTGTCATCCGACCCGCGAGCCCGCTGCGACCAACGTCAAGTTCTTCAGGAGCGAGCCCAGGAAGATGCTCAGACCACTATCGAGCAGCGGCGGGAAGCGCGCCATTAGTCATATAGGCGTGCAGGGGCCACTGTGGACCACCCAGCGTCGGGGAGTTCCGGTGACTTACCTTACAAGGTGGGTTGTCCAGCCTTTACCTGTGAGCTGCGGCAGTTCTAGTGGCCCACCCACCGCACATTCAAGCCTGAGGTCGGAGAAAAATACAACGGCAAGACTCACCCGCCGGAGTTCCTCAGCATCTACACTATCGCGATGCAAGCCGTCGGGGCTCACGACGACAAGGTGCTTGCCAACTACTTCTCGTTGGCACTTAAGCCCAACGTCATGTCATGGTTGATGCACCTGTCAGTAGATTCCATTTCTTCTTGGTCGGATCTGTGCCACGAGTTTGTTGGCGCCTTCACCGGGGGCCACCAAGCTCCTGGCCAGGCAAGTGATTTGCATGTCATCCCCCAGAAGGACGGTGAAACCCTGCGCAAGTACATACAAAGGTTCACCCGTGTGCAGTACAACATCCCAGATGTTCACCCCGCCACCGTCATCAGTGCATTCCATTAGAATGTGCGCAACCGCAAGATGCGTGAAGAGCCGGTGATGAACAAGGTTAGGGATGTAGCCGAGCTTTATGTTCTGGCTGATGGATGTGCTCGGGCTGAAGAAGGGAGGAAGTACCCCAACGAAGATGTCGGCGCGGAAACCGACTCCACAGACGAAGACGTCGTCGCCCCGGCAAAGAAGGGCCAATGCCGCAATAGGAAGCGTAAGGGCAAGACCGTGCTTGCCGTCGATGGATCCGGCGACCCCAGTGCCGCCAAGAAGGCCAAGGCTGACGACCCTGGCAAGGAAGTTGCCGGGTGCGCTGCCTGCCGGGCCTTGGTGGCTGCCGACAAGCCAGAAGGCTCCGACAAGCAGTACTGCAAAATCCATCGCACCAAGGGACATGGCCTCCAGAATTGCCGGCAGGTTGAGCTGCTTGCAAAGAAGCAGAAAGCTGAGTATGAGAGGCGCGATAAGGAGAAGGGCCAGGATGGTGCTGAGGTGTCCGACAAGAAGCATGGGGCCAAGGAAGTCGCCACGGCAAAGATAATCAACCAGAGAGGCCCGCTCGGGGCCACGACAAGAAAGAGGGAGATGATTATCATGATGAGGAAGACGAGTCCAGCGAGCACGAGTTCCAGAAAGCTACGGGGGCCATGTGCGTCGACGGTGGCGCCTCTTTGCATACTTCTCACCGCCAACTGAAACAGTGGGTGCATGAAGTGACTGCGGCGGAGCCATCATTCGACGCCCAGAGGCCACTGAAGTGGTCTAGCACGCCTATCATTTTTGACACCGAGGATCACCTTGATCGCACAACGGTGGTCGGGTGTTTGCCGTTGTTGGTTTCACCAACTATACGCAACCTCAAGGTGACGAAAGTGCTAGTTAACGGTGGGGCTGGTCTGAACTTGATCTCGCCCGCTGTGATCGAGAGGCTGCAAATCCCTGATGGAGATCTCGAGGAGACAGGCACATTTCAAGGGGTCAACCCAAGGAGGAGTTAGCCGAAGGGTAAGATCACGTTGCCTGTTACATTTGGGGGCGAGCTAAACCATAGGACGGAGAAGATTGTTTTTGATGTTGCCAAGATCCCCTTGCCCTATAATGGGATACTCGGCCGCCCAGCCCTGGACAAGTTTATGGCGGCATCACATTATGTCTACAACACGTTGAAGATGCCCCGGCCAATGAGAATCATCACCATCCCCTTCAACAAGAAAGACGCACTCATCTGTGCCGACCAACTCTACCGGGAGGCAGTTGCAGCAGCTGCCGCCAAGGCACTTGCTCCAACCGCTGGGACCCCGGGAGAGAAGAAAACCGGCAAGGCCTCTGCCCCTGCCAGCAAGGCCCCTTCCGGCAAGACTTTTGACCCCGGCAAGGACTCCTGCACCCCCTCCAGCAAATGCGCCTCTTCAGAGCACCGCGTTACCGTTGGGGACGTGCGAGAGAGCTCCGCCAGCGGGAGCAAGAGGTCCAAGGCAGCCCCACCAAAAACCAAAAAGGTGCCCGTCAGGGAGGATGGCACGGGTGGAGCTTTTACCGTAAGCTCCACCCTTGAAAGCAAATAGGAAAGCACGCTCATTGCCTTCCTACGGGTGAATGTCGACGTGTTTGCATGGCAAGCATCCGACATCCCCGGCATTCCTAGGGAGGTGATTGAGCACCACCTTGCTATCTGTCCCCATGCGCGGCCCGTCAAGCTTTGGAGCGACAAGAGTTCATCATCGAGGAGATCAGGAAGTTGGAGGCGGCAGGCTTGGTCAGAGGAGTGCTCCACCCCATGTGGTTGGCCAATCGAGTGGTAGTGTGTAAGGCAAATGGGAAATGGAGGCCATGTATTGACTATACATATATCAATAAAGCTTGTCCAAAGGATCCTTTCCTGTTGCCATGCATTGACCAGATAGTGGACTCCACTGCCGGGTGTGACCTGCTGTCATTCCTCGACGCCTACTCAGGATACCACCAGATCTTCATGATGAAGGAAGACGAAGAAAAGATTGCGTTCATCACCCCATGTGGTACGTACTATTTTGTACGGATGCCTTTCGGGTTGAAAAGCGTTGGTTCAACATTGGCCCGAGCAGTCCAAATTGGTTTTGAGCCCCAACTGCTTAGAAATATGGAAGCTTAAATGGATGATATAGTAGTCAAGACCAAGGAAAAGGCCACGCTCGTGCAGGATCTGGAGGAAACATTTGCAAACCTGCGCAAGATCAACCTTAAGCTCAACCCAGAGAAGTGCATGTTCGGCATCCCATCCGGCAAACTTCTTGGGTTCTTTGTGTCTCAATGCGGAATCGAAGCAAATCTCGACAAAATCAAAGTGATTGAGCATATTGAGGCACCAAGATAAGTCAAAGACGTCTGTAGGCTCGCCGGCTGCGTTGCTGCTCTAAGTAGGTTCATCTCCAAATCTGCTGAGCGTGCCCAAACCTTTTTCAAAGTTTTGAAAAAGGCGGGTCCAATGAAATGGACTCCTGAGGCAGAGGTAGCACTGCAAGATTTGAAGAGGTACCTCTCCTCCACGGCAATACTAGTCGCGCCAAAGCCACAAGAGTTGTTGCTGCTATATCTAGCGGCGATGAATCAAGTGGTCAGTGCTGCGCTAGTGGCACGGAGAGAATTTGAGGAAGAAGCAGCAGCAGCGAAGCCGTTGGATAATGGGCCGGAGCACTCCCCGGCAGGGCCCGATGCCGGCAAGGCGGAACCCCCGGCAAAGCCCGGTCCCGGCTAGGCAGAGTCTGCGCAAGTGGGCGACGTCGAACAGAAGAAGAAGGTGATGGAGAACCAGTTTATTTTGTTAGTTCCCTCTTGCAAGGGGCTAGATCAAGATATTCTGGTATACAAAAGCTACTTTTCGGCCTCCTTATGGCCTCGAGAAAGCTGCGTCACTATTTCCAAGTGCATGAGATCACCGTCGTCACCCGCCTCCCTTTGCAAGGAATCTTGCACAACCCGGATGCAACCGGGAGGATTGTGGGGTGGGTGTTGGAACTGTCAAGCTTTGGCCTCAATTTTGAAAGTACTTCAATAATCAAGAGCCGAGCCTTGGCAGAGTTCATAGTAGAATGGACCTCAACGCCCGACGAAGAAATTCAAGAAACCACCTTTCCCGACAAGGAGACGAGCCGTGATTGGATTATGTACTTTGATGGAGCTTTCTCGCTGCAAGGTGCTGGTGCCGGCGTGCTACTCGTTGCACCCACCGGAGAGCGCCTCAAGTACATAGTCCAGATGCACTTTCCCCGGGAAAATTCAACAAACAACACTGCAGAGTATGAGGGATTGCTTGCTGGTCTCAGGATCGTGGCAGACCTCGGAATCAGGAAGCTCATCATCATGGGTGATTCACAGCTTGTCGTCAAGCAAGTTAACAAGGATTACTAGAGCCCGTTGATGGAGGCCTATGTGGATGAAGTGAGGAAGTTGGAGGAGCGTTTTGACGGTCTACAAGCAGATCATGTTCCCTGAGCAGAGAACGGCATTGCCGACGACTTGTAGAAACGCACTGCCCTCAAGTTGCATGTGGAACCAGGCACCTTTGTGCTTCAATTAACCCAGCCATCCATTGAGCCGTCAGCGGGACAGAACAAGCGAAGGAAGGCAGGCCCCGGTGAGTACTTTCTCGCTGAGCTCCCAGGAGCCTCCGACAAGGAAGTTGTCGGGTACCCCGAGCTTGCCAGGGAGCAGCAGCCTCCGGCAGGGCCCCAAGCCCTGACCGTAGAAGTAGCTGCCCCTACGGTCGAAGATGAGCCTTTAGTCCTTGTCGTCGAGCCCCAGGCTCCGGCATGGGCGCAACGCACCATCCGTTTCCTCCAAACAGGGGAACTCCCTAAGGAATAGGAGGAGGCAGAGAAAGTAGCCCGTCGGTCCAGCATGTAGCAGTTTGTGGATGATGCTCTATACAGAAGGAGACCGAACGGCATGAAATTGAAGTGCATTCCTCAAGAGGATGGACTGGAGCTGTTGTTAGAGATACATGGAGGCATGCATGGCTCCCACATAGGGTCAAGAGCCCTTACCGGCAAAGCGTTCCGGCAAGGTTTCTTCTGGCCCACCGCTCTCCAGGATGCAACTGCACTAGTAACCAAGTGTGAAGCGTGCTAGTTCCATTCAAAGAAGCTCCACCAGCCAACCCAAGCTCTTCAAACAATCCCTCTTTCCTAGCCATTTTCGGTCTGGGGGCTCGACATACTGGGCCCCTTTCCCCGTGCTGTCAGGGGCTTTGAGTACTTGTACGTCACAATCGACAAGTTCACAAAGTGGCCGGAAGTGGAACCGGTGAGAAAGGTGACAACACAATCAGTCGTCAAGTTCTTCAAGGGACTAGTCTGCTGTTTTGGTGTGCCAAATAGAGTCATCACCGACAACGGCATGCAGTTCACGAGCCGCACCTTCATGCAGTACATCCAAGACCTCGGCGGCAAGGTTTGTTTTCCTTCTGTTGCTCATCCCAGAAGTAACGGCCAGACTGAGAGGGCAAATACAGAAGTGTTGCGAGGCCTTAAGACCAAAACTTTCGAGAGACTACATAAGTGCGGAAGGCGCTGGATTGATGAATTGCTAATGGTTCTTTGGTCGATCAGAACGACACCAAATCGAGCCACTGGCCAGACACCCTTTGCCCTGGTATACGGGGTAGAAGCAGTTCTCCACACGGAACTCATATACGGGTCACCTCGAGTGCTCTCTTATGATGAGCTTGAGCAAGAGTAGTTGTGCCAAGATGATGCGACTCTCCTTGAGGAAGATCGTCTCCAGGCTGTTGTGCGAGCCGCTCGCCACCAGCAAGCCTTGCACCGCTACCATAGCCGCAAGGTTCACGCGCGAAGCCTTGAGGAAGGCGACCTTGTTCTTCGGCAAATCCAATCCTCCAAGAGTTCAAACAAGTTGACGCCAAAGTGGGAAGGCACTTATCGGGTAATACGAGTCACCAGGCCCGGTGCAGTCCGCGTAGAGACCGAAGACGGCATTCTGGTGAGCAATCCCTGAAATATCGAACATCTTCGCAAGTTTTACCCCTAAGGCATGGTTGCCGGGAGCCCCGGCAACCCCCTTTTTGTACTAGCCTTGCCTGCAAGTCATGTAACCCTATGTACAAAGCCATGCGCAGACCCTGTGCACAGTCAGAAAAAACCTTAGTATGTACAGTTTCCCGTTGATTTCCATGTTTATGTGTATACGTATATACATGCTTGTCCAGGATATTGTATTGCTTTTTTATTCCAACAAATGTTAATGGACCACCAAAGTTCCATGCTCCTGTCCTCTCTTCTTTCCAGTCGCGGCAAGGACGCTCGATTCCGCCAAGGACCTGGCTCCGGCAAGAAGTTGGGAGGACTACCCGGCACGGCAATCCTCGGCAAACCAAACAGATAAAGTTCACTTCTTGCCCATTCATGTTCGTAACATGTGACTTGTGCATTAGAAAACCTCGCCACTCTCTTTTAAACTCAGGTGCTCCCATCCCTGACCCGAATGCTGCTTCGGTCAAAATGGTTGCAGTAGCCTTTACTAAAAGGAGATTGACAAGGAGCTGGGCCCTTTGTTTGTAACCCGGCAGATGTGATTCTCTAGCAGGCACAGAGGGCACCATCAGGATAGCTTGCCGGGAGAACTCGTTTATTTGCATTAAAGAGGCATTTCGCCTCTACATGGTCGTTGTCGGTGTCAAAACTGGCGGATCTCGGGTAGGGGGTCCCGAACTGTGCGTCTAAGGCGGATGGTAACAGGAGGCAGGGGACACGATGTTTTACCCAGGTTCGGGCCCTCTTGATGGAGGTAAAACCCTACGTCCTGCTTGATTTATTCTTGATAATATGAGTAGTACAAGAGTTGATCTACCACGAGATCGGAGAGGCTAAACCCTAGAAGCTAGCCTATGGTATGATTGTATGTTGTCCTATGGACTAAAACCCTCCAGTTTATATAGACACCGGAGGGGGATAGGGTTACACAAGGTCGGTTACAAAGGAGGCGATATACATATCCGTATTGCCTAGCTTGCCTTCCACGCCAAGTAGAGTCCCATCCGGACACAGGACGAAGTCTTCAATCTTGTGTCTTCATGGTCCAACAGTTCGGCCAAAGGTTATAGTCCAGCTGTCCGGAGACCCCCTAATCCAGGACTCCCTCAGTAGCCCCTAAACCAGGCTTCAATGACGATGAGTCCGGCGTGCAGTGTTGTCTTCGGCATTGCAAGGCGGGTTCCTCCTCCGAATACACCACAGAAGAGTTTGAATACAAGGGTAGTGTCCGACCCTGCAAAATAAGTTCCACATACCACCGTAGAGAGAATAATATTTCCACAAATCTAATCTGCTGACAAGTTTTGGCAGTATGACATCACGCCACGGCCCGGTAATTATTTGAACCGTTTTTCTTTAACCAGCCCCGCACATAACGCGAGGTGGTTTCTTGACACGTCTTGTCAAAGCAGAGATCGTGTTCCCCTTATTACGGGATTCTCATCAATACGAACATGGGTAACCCAACCGCGCCACCAATTATGGCACTTGGGGGATAAGCGAGTTTTACCAGGCTGGCGGGGGGTGCATAGTTTCGTCCGCCCTTATAAAGGGATAAGGTCTCACCTTTTTCTACCCACGCCTTCTTCCTCCTTGCCCATCCATTCTCGCGCACTCGAGCTCCAACGCCCAAGTCCACATCCTTCTCCTCAACTCTCTCCAAACATGTCCGGAGCGGGAGGCAAGTGGATGGCCTCCTCCGTCATGGAGGGACACATCAAAAAGCTACGTGGAGCCGGATACTTAGCTGCGGATATCGCGTACCGGCTGCCAGTCGTGGGGCAGGTCATCCCTACCTCGGAACCTCATGAAAGGGTGGTTTTCCTCCCCCACTTCGTCCGTGGACTAGGGTTTCCCCTCCATCCATTCGTCCGTGGCCTCATGTTCTATTATGGGCTGGACTTTCATGATCTGGCCCCGAATTTCATCCTCAACATCTCGGCATTCATCGTCGTGTGCGAGGCTTTCCTCCGCATCCGGCCCCACTTCGGCCTGTGGCTGAAGACCTTCAATATCAAGCCGAAGGTGGTGGGCGGCCAACAAGCGGAATGCGGCGGAGCCATGGTGGGCAAAATGCCCAACGTTATATGGCTCAAGGGCTCCTTCGTGGAGACCATAAAGGGGTGGCAATCGGGGTGGGTCTACATCACCGAGCCGCGCGACACCAAGTGGGTGGCGGCCCCCGAGTTTCGATCCGGAATCTCCATGCGGCTCACTTCTTGGAAGGAGAAGGGCCTGTCCTGGGGTTCATCGGTGGAGCTGGACGGACTCCAGAAGTGTATCCGGAACATGATAAGAAAGAAACACAAGCTTGTCAACATAGTCCAGGTCATGCTCTTCCGCCAAATCCTCCCGTGTCAACAACGGGATTTCAACTTATGGGAGTTCGACCCGGCCCAGCACCAGACTCTACACGAGCTCTTCGACACGATGCATAAGGACGTCTGAGGGTGCTATTCAAGGGTGCCAAGGTCCCTCCTTCGCTTACCGAGGACCGCGGGCTAAGCGCGAAGCGCCCTGCGAATTCGGTAAGTTCTGTACATCTGGTAGGATATTTATTTCCCATAGCTTAACCATGTGCGGGGTCTGAGCTCCCATGCCTTTGACAGGACTGGGTGGAGACATCAGAGCAGATTAACTATCCGGCCCCTCTGCCCGAAGACACTGCGGACGCTCTCCTGATGGAGATGCGGACTCCGGCCCCTTATGAGGTGCCAGAGAAGACCAAGAAGAAGGCCAAGGGAACCCGAAAGAGTTCCCGGCGCCAGGTGATATCGGACTCATCGTCCGATGACATCGAGACGCATTCCTCCCGTGAAAACGAGGAGAAGAAAGATGAAGATTCTCCCCCTCCAACCGGGGGAGACAAGAAAAGGAAGGCCGCCCCAACCGGGGAGGCCGAAGGGTCCAAGAAGGGAAGGACTCTCCTTTCGGACTGCTCCACCACCGCCGCCAATGGTGAAGACGAGTGGCTGCTCAGGGCCAAGCCCCTGGCGAAGTCGTAAGTATTTGGATACCAGAGTAACTCATAGCATACCTTTGTCGCACTGCTTCTCCTAACATCAAATATGATTATGCAGTCCGCCCCAAGCCCGTATCGATGTATCATCGTCAGACGGTTCCTTGGACTCATCGGACATGAACAGTGATACACTTCCAACTGCCTCCTCTCCTTGCCCTACGGACAATGCCGAGGTATTGTCTCAAGGGGCACCGAGCCGGGGGGAGACAGTCCTGGGGGCGCCTCAAGGCGACCTTCCGGACTCCAGGAGCAGAGGGAGCAAGGCTCTCGGGGGCTCCAAGTTCAGCTCTCAGCCGAACACCGCGCCGGAACCTCCAGTGGTTCCGGACTCGGGCAGGCGGCCCCCTTCCAAAAGGGGCAAGACGCCCGTGCCGGTGACCTCTGTCCATCCAGAGGCACCGGACAACCTGCTGGGAGCGCTTCGTGGCGCTTCCATCGATGAAGAGCACCGCACTATTATGAGTACGGTGATCAAGAAGGTTCAGTCCGCCAAGAGCGGACTGTCTGAAGCCTGTGCCAGCCTTCTAACAGGCTTTGAGGTAAGTATTTAAAATATAGGAAAAATATTACTGCATAGACAGTAGCCCCTGATGCTCTGTTTGGTGTTCACAAAGAAAAGCCGAATAGAGGATCAAATAATATCCGCAGGAGTCTAATATAAGTATGTCTGTATGCGTATGCAGGCTTCGTTGCTGACCTCTGCCGCACTGACTGCGGAGGTCGCCGCACTGAAGCAGGACCTCGAGGGGTCCGAGAAAGACCTCAGCCTTGCCAAGAGGCAGCTCGAGGAGAACAAAGGTAAGTAATACCTTGTCTATATATAAAAGAAAAATGTGGTTGCGAAATGATAGGATCATCGTGAATGTGCCAGGGCCACGACCGAAGTGGCAACCCTGAAGCAAGCGCTGTCCGAGGCCGAAAACAAAGTGGCCAAGGAGCGCACCGAGCGGGAAAAACAAGAGGCACGGGTGGGCGAGGTGCAGCAAGATCTCCAAGCTCTCGTGACGAAGCACGCGGCTTTGGAGCTTGACTCGAAGACGCGAGAGTCTGAGCTTGCCGCGGCCCTCGAGAGCACAAAGCGTGCCAAGGCCGAAGGCCAAAAAGCCCTCTAGGAGATTGAGGCGATGAATAAAATAGCAGCGGGTAAGACATTCAATATGCAAAGCAAGCATGTGAAAGTAAATTACCTGTTACTTACCCGAGTCCGGAGCTCTCCAGGAGCATTCGCAGATTTGGCCCACAGCGTGTCGGATGCCGCAAAACATTACCAGGCCGAGGAGGGAAGCTCGATGGAGAAGTTGTTCTGGTCCCAGTATACTGGGACCGAACACCCGATGCCTATGAGCGACCAGCTGAAGCAACTGGTCGAGCTGCACAAGGCGGCTGAACAGGCCATGAGGGGCTTTATAGTCCGGATGTGGCCTGGCGACTCCCTCCCCAACAGCTACTTCGGCCTGGTGAGGCGGCTTGTGGATGCTTGCCCACGGCTGGAAGTCATCAAGCGGTCCATCTGTATCGAAGGTGCCCGCCGGGCTTTTGCCCGTGCAAAGGTGCACTAGGCCAAGATGGACGCCGAGAAGCCGGTGAAGGAGGGGCCGCCGCAGGGCAAGGAGCATCACCACCCCGAGATGTGTTATGAGGGTGTCCTGAAGGGCGCCCGTCTTGTAGTGGACGAGTGTGCGAAGGATGTAATATTTGAATGAACTTGCTCGTGTGATACTGTATTATGAAAACTTGTTCATATGCGTTATGCAACGCTTGTTTGAATTTAAAATATTACCTTTTGTGCGGCTGTTTATCAAATCTGAGAGATGGCCAGTCGTCGGCTTCTGCCCCCATGCCACGAGTGCTGGGGTGTTCGGGATAAATCTGAGCACTCTTTATCCCATTGTTGGGTCCTTCGAGGGAGGTGCTTAGCTCAATGAACAAGGCAATCGGACTATAATGCTTCATCACTCTCACTTAGCCATAGAAGTCTACAATTTTAAATTTTGGCGAAGCCCCTAGTATTCGGAAGACCGACTCCGGGGCGCTATACACGCCTTAAGCGGGACAAAGCCGACTCCTCGCTCTAAGCGGCACAAGTCTTTAGGGACTCGAGACCTCTCGAACAGCGACCAGTCTCTCGCCTTATCATGACAGTCAGTTTTAGCTTTCTCTACTGAGGTGCTTAGCCCAGCTGAACCGGGGCACAATCGCAGTAGTTCTCCCAGTGCTACCTTAGCCGATATAGCGGAACGTAAGGTACCAAAACATGGGAGCCGGGCAAACCCAACTATTGACCCAAGACATGATTCGGAGCTGATGCATATAATTCCATAAGTTTGGGGTGCCGCACTATCGAAAGTGTTCGGACTTCTCACGCCGTATTATGGGGTACGTTGAAGCCCCTGGCGTATTGGCCGTACCAGAGTGTACGGGTGTTTAATGTCATGAATGAACATATATATGTATAAAAAAGAAAGAATAGAGAATGTGGTAATAGTCTAGTGCTATGCATTGTTTATTCAAAAAGGTGTGTCGAAGCAGAATGATACAATTAGTGCGATAAGCAAAAAGATAGGACTATTTGACTTGTCCCCTCCAAGGGCAAGCTGAGGAATGGTATTTAAAGCAGGTATTTCACTCGTTATCGGAGACCACCTGGGAATTCCATGATGCGACGTAGCTTTCTGACTCCTTGGTGCTATATCATGTGTCCGGCAAACATACTGCCGGACGGGGTTTCCAGAAAGTAAAGTCCTGAAAGAGAGAAAAAATAATAAGGCGGGAAGCCCCTAGTGCAGTTGAGCCGCGTCTTGGGGTGTGCCGTAGTCGTGCCCCCCTCCCCACCTGTGCCCATGGTATTTTCAATGCGTAATTATGTACGCGTGGCACGGATTTTGCCGTTTGGCTGGGACTGGGGTGGGGGCCGCATTGCTATGCGAGCTCGGAACGTGCCAGGCGGTCTTGTTGCCGATGACTCCGGGCGCGCTTGAAGGTGTCCGGGTCTTTAATCGCCGAACTGGTGGATTGCCTTAAGAGGCTGCTTTGTGCTTCTGCTGTGAGGGCCGCAGTGTGCTCCTCCGTGCGGAGAGAGCGCTCTGTGTTTCCATTAACTGTGATGACCCCCCGAGGTCCTAGCATCTTGAGCTTGAGATATGCATAGTGCGGTACCACATTGAATCTCGCAAATGCGGTTCACCCGAGCAGTGCATGATAGCCATTGCGGAACGGGACTATATCAAAGATTAACTCCTCGCTTCAGAAGTTATGCGGGGATCCGAAGACCACTTCCAGTGTGACTGAGCCTGTGCAATGGGCCTCTACACCTGGTATGACGCCTTTGAAGGTCGTTCTTGTGGGTTTGATCCTTGAGGGGTCTATACCCATTTTGCGCACTGTGTCCTGATAAAGCAGGTTCAGGCTGCTGCCTCCGTCCATAAGGACTCGAGTGAGGTGAAATCCGTCGATGATTGGGTCTAGGACCAGTGCGGTGAATCTGCCATGACGGATACTAGTGGGATGGTCCCTGCGATCGAAGGTGATCAGACAGGAGGACCATGGGTTGAACTTTGGGGCGACTGGCTCCAACGCATATACGTTCCTTAGCGCACGCTTCCGCTCCCTCTTGGGGATGTGGGTTGCGTATATCATGTTCACCGTCCGCACTTGTGGGGGGAACCTCTTCTGTCCTCCGGTGTTCGGCTGCCGGGGCTCCTCCTCGTCATCACCATGTGACCCCTTATCTTTGTTTTTGGCATTTAACTTGCCGGCCTGCTTGAACACCCAACAATCCCTGTTGGTGTGGTTGGCTGGCTTGTCGGGGGTGCCGTGTATTTGTCACGAGCGATCGATTATACGGTCCAAACTGGACGGGCCCAGAGTGCTTCTTTTGAATGGCTTTTTCCGCGGACCAGGTTTAGAGCCTTTGAATCCGGCATTGACTGTCGTATCCTCGGTATTGTCATTGTTGATGCGGCGCTTGTGTTTGTTGCGACGTGACCTGCCATTGGCATCCTTAGTATCCGAAGTACCATGGTTCTTTGATATATTATTGCTGCGAGCTAGCCAGCTGTCTTCTCCCGCGCAAAAGCGGGTCATGAGTGTCATGAGGGCTACCATAGATTTTGGCTTTTCCTGGCCAAGGTGCTGGGCGAGCCACTCATCGCGGATGTTGTGCTTAAAAGCTGCTAGGGCCTCTGCATCCGGACAGTCGATGATTTGATTTTTCTTTGTCAGGAACCGTGTCCAGAATTTCCTAGCCGATTCCTATGGCTGTTGAATTATGTGGCTCAAGTCATCGGCATCTGGTGGTCGCACATAAGTGCCCTGGAAGTTGTCGAGGAATGCGGCTTCCAGATCTTCCCAACAGCCAATGGATTCTGCTAGCAGGCTGTTGAGCCAATGCCGAGCTGGTCCTTTGAGTTTAAGTGGGAGGTATTTGATGGTGTGTAGATCATCACCGCAGGCCATGTGGATGTGCAGGAGGAAGTCCTCGATCCATACCGCAGGATCTGTTGTGTTGTCGTATGATTCGATATTGACGGGTTTGAAACCCTTTGGGATTTGGTGATCCATTACTTCGTCTGTGAAGCATAGGGGGTGTGCGGCTCCTCTGTACTGGGCTATACCGCGATGCAGCTCAAATTAGTCTTGTCCGCTGTGTTTGGCCCGGCCGAATTTACTTTTACTGTATCCAGCGTGACGGTTATCGTCTCGCATAGTGGTGCGCCCTCGTGATCTGTAGATCAATCTTGCGTGTTTTGCTTTGTCCTCCAATACGTCTCGCAGGTCTGGCATATTTCCCCATGCCTTGACATTTTTATTTGAATGGCGTCGGGGTGCGGGCTGAGCTTTTGGTTGAAATGCCACTTTGTCGCGGCCACGAGGTGGTCGATCAGCCGCGTCATACGCTGGAGATGTAGGTTTTGGTGCTTCCTCCTCCAGTCGGGATAGCAACCTGCACTTTGGGTAACTCTTGGAGGGGTGTTCGAGTTTATATTCCTCGGCCGCAAGGACTTCAGTCCATCTGTCAGCTAGCAAATCCTGATCAGCTTGAAGCTGCTATTGCTTTTTCTTAAGGCTATTTGTTGTGGCTATAAGCCGGCGCTTGAAGCACTCTTGTTCGACGGGATCCTCAGGCACGACGAATTCGTCGTCGTCTAGGCTTGCCTCGTCTTCTGTCGCGACCCGATCCGAATGGATCAAGCGCTCTGTGCTCAGGTGTCATCCCTGGATCAGTAATGCTGACACCACACAGTACATCGAAGGATTTATAGCAGAGTGGCAATCACACACTTATTACATCGTTGTCTCAAAGAGAACTTATTACAATAAACATGGCTTAAGGCCATCTAGTGTCGATAACAGCGGAAGACTTGGAAGATAAATGGGTCCATCAAGTCCAACGGCATCACTGAGTATAGAACCACGACCTAAAACACCTTACTCGTCGTCTGAAAAGTCTGCAACATGAGAAGTTGCAGCCCGAAAACGGGTCAGCACATGGAATATGCTGGCAAAGTAACACATAGAGAGTAATGGAATGAAACAGCTATACTATATGCATATATGGCTGGTGGAAAGCTCTATGGTTACAGTTTTGCATAAAGCCAGTTTTTCCCTACTGCAAAGGAATAAATTTATTTAACTATCATGGTGGTTGTGAAACATCGAGAATGGTTGACAGCATTCTCAATCCCAATTAAAAAATAATTAAAACCCAACAACATTAATTAGAAGTAAAATGTTGAGATTCACATGATATTCAAGTACTAGATACTCAAGTTGTCCATAACCGGGGACACGGCTAATCATGATTAGTTTGTACACTCTGCAGAGGTTTGCGCACTTTTCCCCACAAGACTCGATCGCCTCCGTTTGGTTTCTCGCACTACATGGTGTTTGAGAAGACGGATGATCGAGACACAGTCTTTCAGAAGCGCTAGCACCTTACATGTGGGGTAGACCGTACCACCTACAACCCCTACATCTGCTAGTCCACCCCGTAAGAGTTCGCACTACTTAGTCAACTATGCCAGAGCCCATAATGGCTTGTGGCTGCACACGGAAGTTTCTAGCATGAAAGTTCTTATGATCCCTTTGAGCCTGGGTGGCGGTCCGAAAAAAAAACAGGCAAGTCCTGATAGACATCAGGTGCCTCAATCCACCCAGATGTGTGTTTAAGTTGCCACCTTAGATAAACCATTAAAATTATCAACTCACATCTGTCATGGAATATCACTCACCCAATCCACGTCTACTAGCATAGCATGGCATAATAAGCAAACGTAGAAGTTCAGGTGTCATCCCTGGATCAGTAATGCTGACACCACACAGTACATCGAAGGATTTATAGCAGAGTGGAAATCACACACTTATTACATCATTGTCTCAAAGAGAACTTATTACAATAAACATGGCTTAAGGCCATCTAGTGTCGATAACAGCGGAAGACTTGGAAGATAAATGGGTCCATCAACTCCAACGGCATCACTGAGTATAGAACCACGACCTAAAACACCTTACTCGTCGTCTGAAAAGTCTGCAACATGAGAAGTTGCAGCCCGAAAACGGGTCAGCACATGGAATATGCTGGCAAAGTAACACATAGAGAGTAATGGAATGAAACAGCTATAGTATATGCATATATGGCTGGTGGAAAGCTCTATGGTTACAGTTTTGCATAAAGCCAGTTTTTCCCTACTGCAAAGGAATAAATTTATTTAACTATCATGGTGGTTGTGAAACATCGAGAATGGTTGACAGCATTCTCAATCCCAATTAAAAATAATTAAAACCCAACAACATTAATTAGAAGTAACATGTTGAGATTCACATGATATTCAAGTACTAGATACTCAAGTTGTCCATAACCGGGGACACGGCTAATCATGATTAGTTTGTACACTCTGCAGAGGTTTGCGCACTTTTCCCCACAAGACTCGATCGCCTCCGTTTGGTTTCTCGCACTACATGGTGTTTGAGAAGACGGATGATCGAGACACAGTCTTTCAGAAGCGCTAGCACCTTACATGTGGGGTAGACCGTACCACCTACAACCCCTACATCTGCTAGTCCACCCCGTAAGAGTTCGCACTACTTAGTCAACTATGCCAGAGCCCATAATGGCTTGTGGCTGCACACGGAAGTTTCTAGCATGAAAGTTCTTATGATCCCTTTGAGCCTGGGTGGCGGTCCGAAAAAAAAACAGGCAAGTCCTGATAGACATCAGGTGCCTCAATCCACCCAGATGTGTGTTTAAGTTGCCACCTTAGATAAACCATTAAAATTATCAACTCACATCTATCATGGAATATCACTCACCCAATCCACGTCTACTAGCATAGCATGGCATAATAAGCAAACGTAGAAGTAACTCCCAAAGGTTTCATAATAATACAGGTGATAGGTACTACCTCATCTACTTCCCATCCCACAATTTAATTAGATCCTAGTCATGCAATGTGTGAGGATTGATCTAATGCAATAAAACATGGGTTGTAGAAAAGGTATGATCAAAGTGTTACTTTCCTTGCTAATGATCCGCGAGACCTAGGGTTTCGAAGTAACAAGCGGCGCAATCCGGGTGATCTATCGCAGACAAACAACAAGCACACAATAAGTACTCATCTAATGCATAGGTAAACTCGAACAAGAGAACGAACCAGAAGGTTCAACTTAAGAACTCCGGTTGCAAAGAAAGAAAGAACCGAACAGATGACGGAAAACAAACGGCGGAAGAAACAACTCAGTTCTAGCAAGTTGAAACTAGGTCAAATTTTACCGGGGCAAAAACTTGTTTAAGTTGATTAGACGGAACGGCGGTTTCGAAACGAAACTCCAGGCGCTTGAATCACCTGATTCCGATAAACGAGCGAGAAGATAAACTAGAACGAAGATCGGATCTGAGATCGCGATCGCGGAATAAATCCGACGAGAAGAAAAAGGAGAACGGTTATACGAACGGACGTTCGTTAACCTAGAAGAATCCGGTGATCACGTTCGTTGAGACGAACGGTCCGGCGAACGGTCCAAAGGCAACTAAATCGGAAGAGAAAATGAATCCGATCTAGGGTTTCGGAGAAGAAAACCGAAACGAAAAACCGATCTAGAAAACGAATCAGAAGAGAAGAAAAGAATCGAAACGATTAGAAGAAAACGATCCGAGGAAAAGAGACGCGGGGCAACCTCTGGCGAGGGGCTCCAGCGGCGTGGCGTAGGGCGGCGGCGCGGGCAAGGTGCGGCGGCGGCGTGGGTGTGTGGTAGCGCGGCGTGGGCAAGGTGCGGCGTAGAGCGCGGCGTGGGCAAGGTGCAGCGTAGGGCGCGGGGTGGGGCGCGGCTTGGGGCTTGGGGGCTTGGGGTTTGATTTGATGATTTAGAGGGGGGGTGTTGGGGTATTTATATTGGGGAGGGGAGAGGATACTTGGGGTAGGGGACAAGAAATAGAGTAGGAAAAAGGAATCCTAGATGAAAAAGAAAACGGAACAAAGGAAAGGGCTAGCCTAGAATCCTAAAAGGATTCGGCTAAGGCAAGAGGCGGCGGCTGCCTCCTGCACCAGGCGCTGGCGCACGCGCGGCTGGGGCCTGGCTGGCCGGCCTGCTGGCTGGGCCTTGGCCCAAGGCGCTGCTCCTTTTTTTTAACTGGTTTCGCGCGCAGAAAACAAAAGAAAAGAAACTAAACGAACTCCGAAAAACCTAAAGTAAATTTTCCCCGACTCCTAAAAATGAGCCGAACAAAATGAACTTTACTCCGGACCTAAAATGCAATTTTCGAAAACGCGCATTTTTCCCTATCCAAATAAAACGCAAACAAAACTCCAGCAAAACCAAAATTGATCTATTTATTAAATCTTCATTTTTCCTAATTTTGGGAAAGTCATTTTATTCGCTCTCTCATAATTTTTATGATTGAAATAATTGAAGATAAAATAAATAAAATCAAATGATCCTATTTTCAAAATTTGAGACAACTCAAATATGAAAATAACGAAATCCCCAACTCTCTCCGAGGGTCCTTGAGTTGCGTGAAATTTCTAGGATCAACCAAAATGCAAATAAATATGACATGCAATGATGATCTATTGTATAACATTCCAAATTGAAAATTTGGGATGTTACAAACCTACCCCCCTTAAGATGAATCTCGCCCTCGAGATTCGGGTTGGCTAGAAAATAGGTGAGGGTGGTCCTTCAACAGATCTTCCTCTCGTTCCCAGGTGGCTTCATCTTCCGTGTGGTGGCTCCACTGAACTTTGAAAAACTTGATAACCTTGCTGCGGGTGACTCGACTGGCATACTCAAGAATTTTGACTGGTTTCTCTTCATAGGTTAAATCACTGTCCAACTGAATCGTTTCCAGCGGCACTGTATCCCTTAGCGGTATATCAGCCATCTCTGCATGGCACCTCTTTAATTGGGAAACGTGGAACACGTCGTGAACTCCTGACAATCCTCCAGGCAATTCCAACTTATAAGCTACTTCTCCCATACGCTCCAAAACCTTGTATGGTCCTACAAAATGTGGTGCTAACTTTCCCTTAACTCCAAAGCGCTTAACTCCTCGAAGTGGAGATACTCGAAGATAAACCCGGTCTCCGACTTCGTAAACTGTCTCCTTGCATTTTGAATCTGCATAGCTCTTCTGCCTGGACTGGGCTACCTTGAGCCTATCGCGAATCAATTTTACCTTCTGTTCAGACTCCTTAATCAGATCTGGTCCAAACAATTGGAGGTCTCCAACTTCATCCCACGACAAAGGGGTCCTGCACCTCCTTTCGTACAAGGCTTCGAAAGGGTCCATCTTCAAACTGGATTGATAACTGTTGTTATAGGAGAACTCTACGTATGGCAAATTCCCATCCCAGCTAGATACATAATCTAGCGCACAAGCTCTCAGCATATCCTCCAAAATCTGATTGACTCTCTCGGTCTATCCATCTGTGTGTGGATGGAAAGCTGTACTGAACTCTAGCCTGGTAACCAAAGTTTCATGCAACTGATTCCAGAACTTTGAGGTAAACTGGGTTCCTCTATCTGATACAATGCTCCTTGGAACTCCGTGTAGACATACGATTCTGGTCATGTATATCTTTGCTAACTTGGCACTGGTATAGGTAGTCTTTACCGGAATGAAATGAGCTACCTTTGTCAAATGATCGACTACAACGCAAATCGAGTCATAGCCTGAACGAGTTCTGGGAAGTCCTGTCATAAAATCCATGCCTAGTTTATCCCACTTCCATTCGGGTATCGGCAATGGCTGTAGCAATCCTGCTGGCTTCTAATGCTCTGCCTTTACTCTTTGACATACATCACAAATGGCTACATATTCCGCAATATCCTTCTTCATTCCGGTCCACCAGAAAATATCCTTCAAATCCAAATACATCTTGGTATTTCCTGGGTGAATCGAATATGGTGAGTCATGGGCCTCTTGCAGAATTAACTTCCTGATCTCCGAATCATTAGGCACATAAACACGGTCTTCAAACCATAAGGTATCGTGCTCATCCTCACGAAATCCTTTAGCTTTTCCTTTGCTTATTTTCTCCTTAATAGAAGCAATCTCCTTGTCAGTCTTCTGGGCTTCTCTGATCTTATCCATCAAAGTAGACTGAATCTCCAATGCTGCTACATAGCCTCTCGGAACTATCTCCAAACATAGCTCACGAAGATTCTCGGCTAACTCCCTTGGTAAACCTCCCGTCATTAAGGTGTTGACATGACTTTTACGGCTCAATGCGTCAGCTACTACGTTAGCCTTTCCGGGGTGATAATGCAATCTCATATCATAATCCTTGATGAGTTCCAACCATCTCCTTTGTCTGAGATTCAACTCCTTCTGTGTGAAAATGTACTTCAAACTCTTGTGATCCATGTACACCTCACAATGGTTTCCAATAATAAAATGTCTCCAAGTCGTCAATGCATGCACTACAGCTGCTAACTCCAAATCATGCGTAGCATAATTCAACTCATGAGGCTTAAGCTGTCGTGAGGCATAGGAAACAACTCTTCCTTCTTGCATAAGCACTGCTCCAAGTCCTCGACGTGAAGCATTGCAATACACCTCATAATCCTTGGTCTGATCTGGCAAAATCAACACTGGTGATGTAACCAAGCATTTCTTCAACTCCTGGAAACTGGCCTCACATTCCTCAGGCCATATGAACTTGGTATCCTTCTTCAATAACTCCGTCATAGGCTTTGCAATCTTCGAGAAATTTTCAATGAATCTCCGGTAGTATCCTGCAAGTCCAAGAAAACTCCGGATCTCTCCAACTGTTGTTGGGGCTTCCCAATTTGTCGCAGTGTCAACCTTAGTGGGATCTACGCTATACCTTCTCCAGATATAACGTGTCCAAGGAATCCAACTTCTTTCAACCAAAACTCACATTTGCTAAACATGGCATATAACTGATGTTCTCTGAGCTTACCAAGTACCAAACGCAAATGCTCCTTATGCTCCTCTTCATTCTTCAAGTAAACCAGGATATCATCAATGAACACTACAACGAACTTATCCAAGACCTCCATAAACACTTTGTTCATCATGTTCATGAAATATGCAGGTGCATTAGTCAGGCCAAATGACATAACGGTATACTCATACAGCCCATACCTGGTGGTAAAAGCCGTTTTAGGTATATCCTGTTCTCGAATCTTCAACTGATGGTATCCTGATCGCAGATCGATCTTGGAAAATATCTTAGCTCCTTGCAATCGATCAAATAGATCATTGATCATCGGTAGTGGGTACTTGTTCTTGATGGTTACTTCATTCAATCCTTGATAATCAACAACCATTCTTAACAATCCATCCTTCTTTTCTACTAGAAGTACCGGCGATCCCCAAGGTGAAGAACTTGGGCGAATATAACCTTTGTCCAGTAACTCCTTAATCTGCTTCTTAATCTCTTCCAAATCCTTTGTGGGCATTCTATATGGTCTCTTAGATATTGGCCCTGTGCCTGGCAAAAGCTCAATCAAAAACTCAATATCTCTATCCGATGGCATGCCTGGCAACTCTTCTGGAAATACATCAGGGAAATCCTTCACTACTGGTACTTCCTCCTGCACAACTCCCGTTAGGCAATTTACTTGAGTCCTTTTCGGCACATGCCGGGATACATACTTGATCCTTCTCCCTTCTGGGGTGGTAAGCAAAATTGACTTACTGGCACATTCAATGTTCCCTTCATACTTTGATAACCAATCCATGCCTAATATCACATCCAATCCTTGAGATTCCAATACTATTAGGTCTGAGGGAAATACGTAGTTACCAATCCTTAATGGTAACCGATCACACCATAGACTAGCCATATACTCTGCTCCAGGCGAGGTTACTAACATGGGTGACCTAAGGTCTTGGGTTGGCAATTTATACTTATCCAAAAATCCCCTTGATATGTATGAATGCGATGCACCAGTATCAAAAAGAACGAGTGCAGTAAATGACTTAACCAAAAACTTACCTATTACTGCATCGGGCTGGGCTTCAACCTCCTCCACATTTACGTGGTTCACCTGTCCCCTGTTGAAAGGGTTCGGCTTCTTCCCAGAGCTACCATTGCCACTTCCATTCTGGGCTTCAGGACATTCATTAGCGTAATGTCCGGTCTTCTGGCACTTAAAGCAAGTGACTTGGCTCAGGTCTCTCTTGGCTGGGTTTGATGGGTTTGTACGGTTCTCGCCGTTGCTTCCTCCATTCCTATTACCATTCTTGGTGCCATTATGATTGTGCGAGCTACCTCCTCCATGGGTATGCTGAAAATGTCCTCCCGGTCTAGGGGTAAAACGTGGCTTCTGCTGAGCTCCTGAATTGTACTTCCCTTATCCATACTTCCTCTTGCGGTTCTCAATTTGCTGCTGCTTCCCTTCAATCATGAGAGCATGGTCTACCAACTCCTGGTAGTTGTTGAAGGTTGCTACCATCAACTGCATGCTCAACTCATCATTCAGTCCTTCCAGAAACTTCTCCTGCTTAGCTGCATCTGTAGCAACGTCATCTGGGGCATAACGTGCTAGCTTACTAAAGTCCTCCACATACTGGCCAACTGTCCGTCCTCCTTGGCGCAAGTTGCGAAACTCTCGCTTCTTCATGGCCATAGCTCCTGCTGAAACATGGGCAGTATGGAAAGCCTGCAGAAACTGGTCCCATGTGACAGTGTCGACAGGGAATGTGGCTGTGAAATTCTCCCACCATGATGCTGCGGGTCCTTCAAGCTGGTGTGCGGCAAACTTCACCTTTTCCGCATATGTGCATCCTACCGTGGTCAACTCCCTTGCTGTCTTGTGGAGCCAATCATCTGCTACTATCGGCTCGGTGCTACTGGAAAACACCAGCGGATTCAGCCTAAGAAAGAGGGCTAAGTGATCAATCGTCTGAAACATGGGCAGTGCGGAAGCTTGCTGAAACTGATCCCATGGTGACAGTGTCAACTGGGTAAGTGGATGTGGAAATTCTCACCATGCTGCCGCGGGTCCGTCAAGCTGGTGAGCGGCAACTTTACTCTCACCTCCGTGCATCCTGCAGTGGTCAACTCCTTCCTATCTTGCGGAGACAATCGTCTGCTACTATTGGCTCAGTGCTACTGGAAAACACCGGCGGATTCAGCCTAAGAAAACGGGCTAAGTGGTCAACAGGTGGTGGTGGTGGTGGGTTGTTGTTGTTGTTCTGTTGGTTCTGGACTAACATCTGCATCAATTGATTCTGCTGCTGGATCAACTGAGTGAGCTCCGGTGGAAATCCATTGTCACGTCTCGGAGGCATCTGAGGGTTTTGAAAAGACGAGATATAAGAATAGAGTGAGGTCTAAAGGGAAAACACTACCCATATGCACATGAGCAAATGCACACAAAATCACTTCAATCAATCAAACAAGGGCTTACAAACGGTCCAACTATCGTAAAAGTGCTCGACTATATTGTGTTTACATGGGGGAATACTACTACTATCTGGTGGTCATCTAGAAATTTGAACCGGTGGAAGACTCCATGATATCTGCTCCAGCTTCGTCTTCAAAGTCGGGTTCACTTGGATCCGAATCGGTGTCGTCGATGATGATGTAGTTGTCCGGACATGCGACGTACTCGTCTTCTTCCTGGGATGCTAACTTCCTCTTGAGTTCTTCAATCTCCTGCTTAAGATCGCCATTGTGTCTTGCTAGAGCTACGATCTCGTCCATGTAGTCCTTGCGTGTAGACTTCAGTTCTCCTTCTAGCTCGATGATCCTTGCCTTTGCATTCTTAAACTCTATCATATCATTGCACATCTAGTTCTCGTGGCGTCGAATGTGCTGGTTTAACTCCTGGATGAAAGATGCAATGGATCTATCCTTCTTGGTGCTGACTAACTCCCATTGTTCATCTCGGCGTCCGCAAATCTGGTAGATAGTGTCCTTGAGGTCTTCTTGATAAACTTCTCCAATGCGTCCTATGGTGATATGAGCTGCCATGCTTCTTCCCAGACTCCAGGTTGGTGCATTGAAAACACTATCTATGGGCTTCATGATTGGCGCGAATGTCCTTCCCGGAACGTGAGCTTGAATCTTCCAGCGCTCCTCTTCAGGCAGAGTGGTGTTGAAAGTTCCCGTGAAGCTTGGTAATCCAATGTTCAGGTACTTGGTGACTTCCTTCAGGTGAAATCCAAATGGTGTGCCTTCATCCGGTTGAGCGTACTTAATCTTCGCGTTCGTCATCCTAATAGAGTAGAAAAGATGAGGAGTTAGAAAATGAGAAGAGAATGGTGATCTATGGCTTTAACTTAGTGGTCGTGTCCTACAGTCAGCGTGTGCTCTGATACCATTCTCTGTCGCGACCCGATCCAAATGGATCAAGCGCTCTGTGCTCAGGTGTCATCCCTGGATCAGTAATGCTGACACCACACAGTACATCGAAGGATTTATAGCAGAGTGGCAATCACACACTTATTACATCATTGTCTCAAAGAGAACTTATTACAATAAACATGGCTTAAGGCCATCTAGTGTCGATAACAGCGGAAGACTTGGAAGATAAATGGGTCCATCAACTCCAACGGCATCACTGAGTATAGAACCACGACCTAAAACACCTTACTCGTCGTCTGAAAAGTCTGCAACATGAGAAGTTGCAGCCCGAAAACGGGTCAGCACATGGAATATGCTGGCAAAGTAACACATAGAGAGTAATGGAATGAAACAGCTATACTATATGCATATATGGCTGGTGGAAAGCTCTATGGTTACAGTTTTGCATAAAGCCAGTTTTTCCCTACTGCAAAGGAATAAATTTATTTAACTATCATGGTGGTTGTGAAACATCGAGAATGGTTGACAGCATTCTCAATCCCAATTAAAAATAATTAAAACCCAACAACATTAATTAGAAGTAACATGTTGAGATTCACATGATATTCAAGTACTAGATACTCAAGTTGTCCATAACCGGGGACACGGCTAATCATGATTAGTTTGTACACTCTGCAGAGGTTTGCGCACTTTTCCCCACAAGACTCGATCGCCTCCGTTTGGTTTCTCGCACTACATGGTGTTTGAGAAGACGGATGACCGAGACACAGTCTTTCAGAAGCGCTAGCACCTTACATGTGGGGTAGACCGTACCACCTACAACCCCTACATCTGCTAGTCCACCCCGTAAGAGTTCGCACTACTTAGTCAACTATGCCAGAGCCCATAATGGCTTGTGGCTGCACACGGAAGTTTCTAGCATGAAAGTTCTTATGATCCCTTTGAGCCTGGGTGGCGGTCCGAAAAAAAAACAGGCAAGTCCTGATAGACATCAGGTGCCTCAATCCACCCAGATGTGTGTTTAAGTTGCCACCTTAGATAAACCATTAAAATTATCAACTCACATCTATCATGGAATATCACTCACCCAATCCACGTCTACTAGCATAGCATGGCATAATAAGCAAACGTAGAAGTAACTCCCAAAGGTTTCATAATAATACAGGTGATAGGTACTACCTCATCTACTTCCCATCCCACAATTTAATTAGATCCTAGTCATGCAATGTGTGAGGATTGATCTAATGCAATAAAACATGGGTTGTAGAAAAGGTATGATCAAAGTGTTACTTGCCTTGCTGATGATCCGCGAGACCTAGGGTTTCGAAGTAACAAGCGGCGCAATCCGGGTGATCTATCGCAGACAAACAACAAGCACACAATAAGTACTCATCTAATGCACAGGTAAAACTCGAACAAGAGAATGAACCATAAGGTTCAACTTAAGAACTCCGGTTGCAAAGAAAGAAAGAACCGAACAGACGACGGAAAACAAACGGCGGAAGAAACAACTCGGTTCTAGCAAGTTGAAACTAGGTCAAATTTTACCGGGGCAAAAACTTTTTTAAGTTGATTAGACGGAACGGCGGTTTCGAAACGAAACTCCAGGCGCTTGAATCACCTGATTCCGATAAACGAGCGAGAAGATAAACTAGAACGAAGATCGGATCTGAGATCGCGATCGCGGAATAAATCCGACGAGAAGAAAAAGGAGAACGGTTATACGAACGGACGTTCGTTAACCTAGAAGAATCCGGTGATCACGTTCGTTGAGACGAACGGTCCGGCGAACGGTCCAAAGGCAACTAAATCGGAAGAGAAAACGAATCCGATCTAGGGTTTCGGAGAAGAAAACCGAAACGAAAAACCGATCTAGAAAACGAATCAGAAGAGAAGAAAAGAATCGGAACGATTAGAAGAAAACGATCCGAGGAAAAGAGACGCGGGGCAACCTCCGGCGAGGGGCTCCGGCGGCGTGGCGTAGGGCGGCGGCGCGGGCAAGGTGCGGCGGCGGCGTGGGTGTGGGGTGGCGCGGCGTGGGCAAGGTGCGGCGTAGGGCGCGGCGTGGGCAAGGTGCGGCGTAGGGCGCGGGGTGGGGCGCGGCTTGGGGCTTGGGGGCTTGGGGTTTGATTTGATGATTTAGAGGGGGGTGTTGGGGTATTTATATTGGGGAGGGGAGAGGAGACTTGGGGTAGGGGACAAGAAATAGAGTAGGAAAAAGGAATCCTAGATGAAAAAGAAAACGGAACAAAGGAAAGGGCTAGCCTAGAATCCTAAAAGGATTCGGCTAAGGCAAGAGGCGGCGGCTGCCTCCTGCGCCAGGCGCTGGTGCACGCGCGGCTGGGGCCTGGCCGGACGGCCTGCTGGCTAGGCCTTCGCCCAAGGCACTGCTCATTTTTTTTAACTGGTTTTCGCGCGCAGAAAACAAAAGAAAAGAAACTAAACGAACTCCGAAAAACCTAAAGTAATTTTCCCCGACTCCTAAAAATGAGCCGAACAAAATGAACTTTACTCCGGACCTAAAATGCAATTTTCGAAAACGCGCATTTTTCCCTATCCAAATAAAACGCAAACAAAACTCCGGCAAAACCAAAATTGATCTATTTATTAAATCTTCATTTTTCCTAAATTTGGGAAAGTCATATTATTCCCTCTCTCATATATTTTAACACCGGAAAAATAATTGAAGATAAAATAAATAAATCAAATGATCCTCTTTTCAAATTCGAGAAAACTCTCAAATATGAAAATAACGAAATCTCCAACTCTCTCCGAAGGTCCTTGAGTTGCGTGAAATTTCTAGGATCAACCAAAATGCAAGAAAAATATGATATGCATGATGATCTAGTGTATAACATTCCAAATTGCAAATTTGGGATGTTACATCTTCGGAGGGAGGCATGTAATTATCATCCTCTGCCTCTCCATCTGCCGCTCTCTCGGGAGGGCTGGCTTCTCCATCCTCCTGCTCTAAATCTTGCTGGAGGGGATTGTTTTTATCTTCGGCACTGTCCGGAGTGCTATTATCTCCTATGCCGGTATCACCGCTTTTGCCTTGGCGGGACTTAGAGCGGCGCCGCTGACGTCGACGCTTGGGTTGCTTCTTGGAGGGGTCATCCTCCGATGTCCCGTCGCCATTGCCTTCTTTGGGTGTGTCCACCATATATATGTCATATGACGAGGTGGCTGTCCAGTGCCCTGTGGGCAGTGGTTCTTGTTCGCCTCCTGCATCGTCGTCCATGCCATCGATGTCTTCGGAGTCGAAGTCGAGCATGTCGGTCAAATCGTCGACAATGGCTACTAAGTGGGTGGTGGGTGGGCGGCGAATTTCTTCGTCATCCGCATCCCAGTACTGCCGGACATGGTTCGGCCAGGATTCTCCTGACAAGGAGAGAGACCTTAATGAGTTCAGTATGCCGCCGAAAGGCGAGTGCTGAAAGATATCCGCGGAGGTGAACTCCATGATCGGCGCCCAGTAGGATTCGACAAGCACGGGCGCAGGCGGTTCGGAGTCCGTGGCCGGGGAAGAATCCGGTAGTTCAGCGTCACGGCTCCCGTGAAGGGTAAGGTCGATCCTCGGCTCGATCGCCGCTGAGAGTACGGCCTCCATGGCGGGGTCTATCCACCCGTCCATGGATCGCGCAATTGGCTCCGAATTGAGGGTCGGAGCGGTTGCCGGTGCAATCTCCTAAACACTGTCTGATGGTAGAGCTGAATCATGCTTATCGTGACCGCGTGGCGCACTAGGCAGGGGCTCGAATCCGTCAAAGATCAAGTCTCCGCGGATATCGGCCGTGTAGTTTAAGCTTCCAAACCTGACCTAGTGGCCAGGGGTGTAACTTTCGATCTGCTCCAGATGGCCAAGAGAGTTGGCCCGCAGTGCGAAGCCGCCGAATACAAAGATCTGTCCGGGGAGAAAAGTCTCACCCTGGACTGCATCGCTATCAATGATTGAAGGAGCCATCAAGCCTAACGATGACAACACAGAGGAACTCTCAATGAAAGCACCAATGTTGGTGTCAAAACCAGCGGATCTCGGGTAGGGGGTCCCGAACTATGCGTCTAAGGCGGATGGTAACATGAGGCAGGGGACACGATGTTTTACCCAGGTTCGGGCCCTCTCGATGGAGGTAAAACCCTATGTCCTGCTTGATTTATTCTTGATAATATGAGTAGTACAAGAGTTGATCTACCACGATATCGGAGAGGCTAAACCCTAGAAGCTAGCCTATGGTATGATTGTATGTTGTCCTATGGACTAAAACCCTCCAGTTTATATAGACACCGGAGGGGGCTAGGGTTACACAAGGTCGGTTACAAAGGAGGAGATATACATATGCGTATTGCCTAGCTTGCCTTCCACGCCAAGTAGAGTCCCATTCGGACACGGGATGAAGTCTTCAATCTTGTGTCTTCATGGTCCAACAGTCCGGCCAAAGGATATAGTCCAGCTGTCCGGAGACCCCCTAATCCAGGACTCCCTCAGTCGTGTACATGCATGGGTACCCGGCAAGGCTGGTCTTTTTCATTGACATGCTGATACAAGTACGAATGCTACAAGACACAAGCATGGGCTCGAGAGATTACATTATTTAGAAATTAAGATTTGGCAAGTGCCTACAAGCTAAAAGAAAGATAAGTGCCCCGTGATCTCCGTTCTTGCCCCTTTCCTCCCAGGTTCGGCAGGTGAAGACAAAAAAGAGGCGACGGGGAACACGCCGATAGAGAGCATGGCGGGGATGGCTCCCGGCAAGGCGCGTGGCCAGGGGAGGAGGGCAATGCAGATGATGGTGCTGCCGCTGATGGTCAGCCGGAGTAAGAATCGGCGTCCTCCCGCCCGCTACCATCATCGTCGTTCTCACTGTCCTCCTTGTCGCTGTCGCTCGAGGAGGAGGTTTCATTGTCGATGGAGCTCTCCACACAGCACCCTAAGCGGGTTCCGGAGCGCCCAAAGACCTTGACGGAGAGCAGGCCGTTCTCCATTAAATTGAACTGGAAACGTGCCCCTCCGACAGGCTATGGGCACGGGAAAAGGTCTTCCACCCACGACAGAGGTACATAATGTGAGGGGCGGGGAAGTCAACGTTGACCCGCATGCCGCCGCTCCCGCAGCCCCTCATATGCAGCCTCAAGGCCTGTGGCGGGTCAAGCTCCATTACCTGAGAAAACGGGGTGGGGAGGCGGAGGTGACCGCACACTAGCTAGTATAGCCTGATGAAGAACTCGCAAGGCTGGTCTCTGACATGGCCCTCCATTGGGGGAAGAGCCACTGGCGGAAGCGCGGCTGGTGCGCCGCCCCGTCCTCCTCTCCCCCGAGCGCCACGGCAGCCTCGGCCTTGCCCCTTCCCTCTTCCTCTCACAGCGGGCTCTGCTGCCATGAGCTCCGGAGGAGAGGGGACACGCTGTCGAGCAGAAGAACTCGTTGCCGCCATTGGAGCGCCGACGCGCCCTCTCACCATGGCGAGTGGAAGAAAGGGACCAAGCAGGAAGGAGATGAATGCCGAAGGACGCTATCCCTCTCCCTTTTTTATAGAGGGGTAGAGCCGGGGCTCGGACCCCCAACCTAAGGGCGGTCGCCCCACTCGACCAATCCGGCCGCCAGAAGCGCAGGGAATTAGGACCGACCCACTGCTCCAATCAGCAACGCCCGGCTTCCCGCCTTGGCATTAAGGCCCGTGCCCTTCGTATCCGCCACCTACCCTCCTTGAGGCATGGGGGACATGTGGCGAGCGAGCCGGAATTAAGAAGACAAGTGGGACGACCGTTTCCCACCCTGTGATCATGGGGCGCGGGCGCCATGAAGGCCATGACCTGAGTCCACTTTGTAAATGAGCAGCGCCCCTGCGGTTTCCTCTTTTTTATGGGGAACACGTGGGCCGCCTCTTTACTGTTCACCGCGAGGTGACGCAAGTGTGCTGCGACCGTCCCACACAAGACCCCCACGTCACGCACTCAATGTGAATCATGGGGAACCGCAACTGGCGAAGAAATTAACGCAGTTAAAACTCTGCCACGCGTGCCCTCGCAATGTTTTGGGCCTGGCCCAACAACGCTTCACGCTTATGTGTGGCCCAGGCCCCGGGGCTCCTGTCATTGTACAAAAGTAGGGGCCTTTCTGTACCCCTTTACTTGTGCACGGGCAGTCGTAGCCACACCTGCGGCCATGCTTGGCGGGGAAGAGGAAGGAAAGGTACGAGACTGCCAAGGCAGCACTCAAGCCTGAGGCATGAAGAGCAAAGGGGCAAGATGGACTTCCCCCGGCAACACCCTTGCCGGGGTGGCCTGCCACTTGCCGGGGCGACTTGCCCAACACCAGCAAGGCCGTCACCCTTAAGCCTGAGAGTTCTGACACCATCGACAACGTCGAGACCAAGACTCAGGGGCGCCTGCGTGGTGGCATGCAGATCTTTGTGAAGACCGAAGGCCTACGAGTCTAGATAAGAACCAGAAGACGAAGACCCCCGGCAAGATCCTTGCCGGGGACAACCGCGAGACCCCGGCAAGACCCTTGTCAGGGGCATCTGCGGGGCCACGGCCAGGCCCGCACCTGCCAAAGCTTCGCTGCCCCGCGGCCGTTCCGACGCGGCAACCAGCCCGCCAACTAGGCAAGCACCTGCGTGGCAGCATGCAGCTTCTAGGACAACTAATCGAGCACCTGCATGGTGGCATGTGGGTCTTCGTGAAAGCCCTATCACCGCACCAGCACAGTGACCAGCCAGCCAGCATGGCGCTGCATGCCTTGTCATCCGGACGCGCGTCGAAGCAAGGCAAGGAGGCTACGGACGGGACGAGCTCTATTGCCATCCCCGATAAAGCAAGATGGCACGTAGGTAGCGCATTAAATGCGTTTGTCCTACGATGTCTGGAGATAAAGTTGTACACTGTAGATACTTTCCACCTCATGTGTGCCACTGTGGCGACCCCTTTGACATATAAAAGGAGGCCCGAGGCGTACTGTGGAAGGATTTGGACTTTTTGGACTGGGCATGCATAGTAGCTAGTCCAAGAACTGGAGAACACAAGATAAACACAGACAAGCAGAACTAGGGTTTTACGCATCATTTGCAGCCTGACCCTGGGTAAAATCCCCTTGCGCTGATCGCTAGACCTACTCTTTGCACAACTCTGCACCCCCGCCAACCGTAGAAGGGGTCCTCAGGATCCCATAGGTGTCATTTCCCCGAAAACCTGGCTCTGATACCACTATTGGGGAACGCAGTAATTCAAAAAAATTCCTACGATCACGCAAGATCTATCTAGGAGAAGCATAGCAACGAGATGGAAGAGTGTGTCCACATACCCTCGTAGACCGAAAGCGGAAGCATTTAGTTAATGCGGTTGATGTAGTCGAACGCCTTCACAATCCAACCGACCCAAGTATCGAACGTGCAGCACCTCTGTGTTCAACACACGTTCAGCACGATGACGTCCCTCGAGCTCTTGATCCAGTAGAGGGTTGAGGGAGAGTTCCATTAGCACGACGTCGTGGCGACGGTGTTGGTGATGTGATCCATGCAGGGCTTCTCCTAAGCACTACGACAATATGACCGAGGTGGTAAACTATGGAGGGGGGCACCACACACGGCTAAGAAACAACTGTTGTGCTTTGGGGTGCCCCCTGCCCCCGTATATAAAGGAGGAGGGGAGGAGGCCGGCCACCGGGGGCGCGCCAAGGAGAGGGGAGTCCTACTAGGACTCCAGTCCTAGTAGGATTCGGCCTCCCCGTTTTTTCCTTCTACCGAAGGGGGAAAAGAGGAAGGAGAGGGAGTAGGAGAAGGAAAGCGGGTGGCGCCCCCTTCCCAAGTCCAATTCGGCCTCCTCCCTTGTGGGGGCGCACCAGCCCCTTGTGGGCTGGTTAGCCTCCCTCCTATGGCCCATATGGCCCATATCTTTCCCCGGGGGGTTCCGGTAACCCCTCCGGTACTCCGGTATGTACCTGATACGCTGCAGAACCCTTCTGGTGTCCGAATACTACCTTCCAATATATCAATCTTTACCTCTCGACCATTTTGATACTCCTCCTCATGTCCGTGATCTCATCCGGGACTCCGAACAAACTTCGATCACCAAAACACATAACTCATAATACAAATCGTCATCGAACGTTAAGCGTGCGGACCCTACGGGTTCGAGAACTATGTAGACATGACCGAGACACATCTCTGGTCAATAACTAATAGCGGAACCTGGATGCTCATATTGGTTCCTAAATATTATACGAAGATCTTTATCGGTCAAACCGCAATAACAACATACGTTATTCCCTTTGTCATCGGTATGTTACTTGCCCGAGATTCGATCGTCGGTATCACCATACCTAGTTCAATCTCGTTACCGGCAAGTACCTTTACTCGTTCCGTAATGCATCATCCCGCAACTAACTCATTAGTCACATTGCTTGCAAGGCTTATAGTGATGTGCATTACCGAGAGGGCCCAGAGATACCTCTCCAATACTCGGAGTGACAAATCCTAGTCTTGATCTATGCCAACCCAACAAACACCTTCGGAGACACCTATAGAGCATCTTTATAATCACCTAGTTATGTTGTGACATTTGATAGCACACAAGGTGTTCCTCCGATATTCGGGAGTTGCATAATCTCATAGTCAAAGGAATATGTATAAGTCATGAAGAAAGCAATAGCAATAAAACTTAACGATCATAATGCTAACCTAACGGATGGGTCTTATCCATCACATCATTCTCTAATGATGTGATCCCGTTCATCAAATGACAACACATGTCTATGGTTAGGAAACATAACCATCTTTGATCAACAAGCTAGTCAAGTAGAGGCATACTAGGGACACTCTGTTTTGTCTATGTATTCACACATGTACTAAGTTTCCGGTTAATACAATTCTAGCATGAATAATAAACATTTACCATGATATATGGAAATATAAATAACAACTTTATTATTGCCTCTAGGGCATATTTCCTTCAGTTTGGTATTTTGATAATGATTTTTATTGGTTTCTATTGCAACATCAGTACTGTTTGATTTTTGTAAATTCTTGTGGATGTTATTTGTCTCTGAAAAATAGTTCAGGTTTTAGGATTTATTTTTGTGAAGATTTTGATATATAATATGCCTATATAAAGTTTTTTTTATTTAGTTTATTTAGTTTTTGTTCTCTATTAAAAAAAGGGAAAACATTTTTTTAGCCGCAACCTCCTAGGCTAGCAAGCCGGCCCACAGCCACCTTCCCCATGGCCTCGCTCCCGCAACCGCTTCACCCCGATCGCCCGCTACCTCCTCTCTCTCTCTCACCGACGGTGACTCACGGGCCCTAGCTGTCCGCGCAAAACCTCGCGCCCACCTTCTTCTTCTCGAAGCCGTGGGGCAGAGCCCATCGCCGCCGCGCCGCCGGATATCCCGATCTTCTCGGTATCCCGAATCCATCTCGCCACCTCCTCCAAGTCGACCCCTTCTATATAAGCATGCCCCCTCAACCCTCTGCGCGTAAAACCCCTCTTTCCCGTGCCCTCTGCCTCGCCCGATCGCTCGCCGGAGCTCACCTCGGCCACCGTCGCCGTTGCCGCCCACCCGAGCACCTCACACCTCCCCATCACCTCCAAAGCTCACCCATATCCTTCCCTCGACCTTTTGAGCCATGTCGAGCATCCCCCGGAGCTCGAGGAGCACCGGAGCCCTTGCTCTGCAACACCACCGGTGCCCACCGCCGGAGCCGAAGCCCGCCAAGCTCGCCTCAGACCTCCTCAAAGACGAACTCTAGCACCATCGAGACCCAGCGATGCGCCACGTTCGCCCATCGCCGAGGACCACCGGAGGCCTCACCTGTGTCATCCCCGAGCCTCCACCACCAACGATGACCTCGCTGTAGCTCTTCCACCGCCGCGGTAAACCCTTGACCGTCCGATCTCCCTTCGACGCTATAGATTAGATCGCAGTGAACAGTTAGGTTTTTATTAAGTAGATCGGTTTTATTTACGGTTATACTAGGTTTAGATTGAACCGGCACCTTCTATTTTCTTTATTTTCCCGCGCCGCCACTGTTTCCCTTAGATTAGAGCGTTCATCGTTTAGTCTCCGCAGTGCATAGCCCTGGCAAACCACAGACAGCACGTGGTCACTGGCCGATCCATAGACTTGTTTTTTTCCAGTTCTGTTTATTTTCAGAAATAGTTTCAATCTTAGATTGTTTGTATCTTTTAGCCTACTTGATGTTTTTGAGTGACTACAATTGCAATGTGTCACAAATTTTATGAAGTTTCTGTTAGTGACTTGAATTTTTTAATTTGAGTAGTTTAAATTTGAATTATTTCAAATATGCTTCAAACACTGTTTTGACTCTAGTTTGAATTCTAGAATAGATTTTTGATTGATTCTTTTTGCTACTATTTTGTCTATCCAGTAGTATATAGTGGCTTATTTTTAGTTTATTTTAAATTAGGTTTATTGCAAAAAAATAGTAATGTTTTGCTTATGTAGTTGTTTTAGTCATATAATTAGTGTTTTAATTATTTTTAGTAAATTCTTATTGTAAATTTTTACATGTTGTCATATGTTTCTGTTAGACTACAGTAGATAAATTTTTGTAGTTATTTATTAGTGTTTAGCTACTGTTTTAGTATTTGTTTGTTTAGTTCATAGTGATAGTTGATAAAAATAGTTTTCATACTAGTTCTTTTTGCTAGTAAATGCTTTAGTAAATTATTTTCTGTTGTTTCATTAGAATTACATTTTTTCTTGTAGAAAAGTCATTAGAGTTATTTAGTGTTGTTATGATAAAACTTGTGTGAGTTGATCTCAACTAGTTCCTTGAAGTTTTCTTTTGAAGTTTTCCTTTGATTTTCCTTTGTTTTTATTTGAACATTATTGTTTCTTTTTTGCTTTTGATTGTTATTTTGATTGATAGGATTGTTTGCTAGGATGTTTGCTTATACGAATGCTATGTCTGTTAATATAGATTTTCAACGGAGTGACGATTAGTTCTACCAAGTCATTATTCTGAGAGTGTTGTTATCTTCATCAAGTAATACCAGGCAAGTTCACTTTGACCATGTTATTCATAACTATGTTTTATTGCATTTTAGTATCACCATTCATAATCCCTCTAGTAGTGATATTGACTTCTTGTAGTTGAGTAGAATGCATGAGGTAGGAACCCATCACCCTATTACCAAGCCTGGGACGTTATTTATTCTAATGCTACGCAATAGTAGACGAGGTTTGTATGAGTACTCGAGAGTGGTGTGAGAATGGAGGACTCTATGTCAATGAGGACACCTTCATGATGGCATCTGCAAGGACTGCATCTTCACGACCTCAAGACTTTAAGACCTCAAGACTTCAAGACTCAAGACAAGAATTCAATACACACTACTGGGTGAAGGACAGAATTGATGGGCACCCTGGAGCAACCAGTGGATGGCCGGGATGCATGGAGAAGTGCCACATCTTGCGGAAAGCTTCACCTAGACTCAAAGAGATGGAAGAATACTTCATGCCCGGAAGCTTACCTCTACAACCGCAAGTCACTATGGGCTCTGGCTTGGTTGACCCTAGTGGTGACTCTAGTTGGGACGGTGCTAGCAGATGTAGAACTACGGTAGGATTGGATGAGCACCGGATAGTGGTCAGAGGAACTCTTCGGAAGACCATGTTTCGGTCATCTTGTTCTCAAACACCCTGAAGTGTGAGAACGCAAAAAGAGGGATCGAATCTTGTGGGTAAAGTGTACAAACCTCTACAGAGGGTTAAAACCTAATCGATTAGCCGTGTCCCTGGTTATAGACAATTTGAGCCTCTAGACTTGAATCTATCTCGGAACTCTCAACACTGGAGTGATAACTTAATTGTGGGCAACATTATGATGATATGGGCTATGAGGCATCGGTTGGCGAAACCATGTCATGATAGAAAACTCCGTAGTACAGGCTCCTGATATTCCTTTGTTGTAGGGAAAATAGAATCAGCTTTTACGCAAAAACCTCAAACACAGAGCCACAAAGCCATATTGCATATAGAATAGTTTATCATCTGTTTTCTCTTATTGTGATCTTGACGGTACATTCAATGTATTGACCTACATGGCTGCAATGTATCATGTTGCTGGATTATTTCCTACGACAAGTGAGTTCCGTTGTTGGGTTACGGTCTACACTCAACCTGCCGATGGCATTGATGGGACTCCACACCCGATTGTTTGTTTTCGCTGAGACTTATGAGGTATATATCAGTTTTACGTTATTTATACATGTATTGCACTTTGATATATACATTGATGTACTATGTGTGCCAGCATACTGATCCAGGGATGGCACAGATACACAGAGACTTGACCGTTTGAGGTCGGGTCGCTACAGATATGGTATCAGAGCACATGTTGATTGTAGGACGTGACCCTAGAAATCAGAAAGCCCCTAGGAAAGTATGTCTCTAAAACTTTCTTTTCAAAAGGATCTGTTACTTCTCTTCTTTTCTAATTTTATCAAATAGTCCCTCTTACATCAAATAGCTAGAATATACCCATGTCCCTTTTGACCAGTCAGAGGATCAATTGAAGCCACTCCAAGAAGGACAAGATATTAGACAACTGATAGTCACTTCAGAGTAAAGAGGACCTCACCATGCATTAGAAGAGTTGAATGCTACAATAGTTGAAGAATCCGAAGACTTGAAGAATTTGAAGAATCTGAAGAATTATTGACCTTTAGAAGACCAAACCCATGTTATATACTTATGTTAGAAGCGACGATTTGTGAGCTGTCATTTGTTTGATGTTTTTCCGACAGCCACAAAATAAAACCCGTTTCTTCAAAACTATTGTTTGTATTGTGTGTATCTCTCTTTTCTTCTCTCGTATCTCATCCCAAAACAGTTGCACCCAATAGATGATGAAGGAAGACAGACTGCTATTCTCTGGACCGATGACTCAGTTGGACGCAAAGCAATGGATTCAAAACATGGAGGATCACTTTGGGAAAATTTTGATTACAAGGAAGTATGAGGTTGCTCCTCAGTATTTTACCAAGAGTGCTGCAACCTGGTGGAAAATGCATCAAGCCATACAAGGATGCAACGGAATAAAAACTTGGGAGGAATTCAAGAAGACTCTATTGAGATCCCATCTTATTCAGAAGCACTATGATAACCCGAAGAAGAAACCTTGTGCCTGCAAGATTTGTGAAGAAATAGGACACACCCATGAAGAACACAAGGATGGATGCCCCCGTTGTGAGGAAAATCACTCATGCGAAGTATGCCCGACTGGGTGGGTTACTTGTTTCCTATGTGAAGGAACTACACACTACCCTGCTCAGTGTCACTATTACCCTAAGTACAAGAAATTACCAAGCAGCATAAAGAAACCCTCAGGGAAAATTCAGAAGAACCTATGATGCAAGAAGATGTTGAAGACCCTGATGGAGAAGGCCTAAACAGATTTTACACCCAAGCCTGCTATTCATGTGGAGAAGGACATTTTTTACATCACTGCAAAAAGGAAAGAGAAGAGTATCTCGGAGACTTCTCGACAGCAGAAGTGAAGTTTGACCCTCAGGAAATAGAAGCTCTGATCATTACGGAGAAATCCAGGAAGAGAAAATGAAGGCATCCCCAGAACAACCCAATTTCTGCAGAAAAGGACCTGAGTAATATCACATGTTTCACTTGCAAGGATTTAGGTCATTACACTGATAAATGTCCAGAAAAAAAACTAAAAATCCAAGGAGCCTACATAATCACAAAGAAGCCCAGAGACATGTCGGAAGTCAATTGTTTTCGCTACAAGGAAGCAGGACATTTTGCTAGGGAATGTTCAGATCAGATGAAAGCTGGAGCTGAGTAGTTGGGATTTTGATATGGATAATAAGAGTAGTAGAAAGCAATTTTATTTTCATAAGTTCGATGAGTTTAATTATGTAATGGAAGCCTCAGAGTTTGTAATGAATTCATGAATCAATAAAGTTAATGTATCATGATTTCATATGTTGAATTGTGTGAGTCATTACTTTACGAACACATATGTTGACCATTTTCGAGGATATGAGAAATATGGTCTACGGATGGATTTGTGTATTACATTTTAAGGGTGCTAGTACCCTGTGGGAACACCTGACCAATGGAAAGGAAAAATGTATTCCACATAGAGCAGTTTGGACAAAATATGTATGAGTTTTATTCCGATATGTCGGTTAACTCAGGAGTATGAAGGAATGAAGTAATATCGGACTTAAAGGAGGTGCATGTTGGGAGTCCCACTTGGATCCCTAGTCCAATTCAGACTCCCCTCCCCCTTTTCTTTTATCGGAAGGGGGAGGGGGGAAGGAGAGGGAGGAGGAGAAGGAAAGGGGGGCACCACCCCCTCCCCTTATCCAATTCGGAATCCTTCCCTAGGGGGCGCCACCCCTTGTGCGATGCCTTGCCTCCCTCCTATGGCCCATGTGGCCCATATCTTCCCCGGAGGGTTCCAGTAACCGCCTCGGTACTCCGATATGTACCCGATACTTTCCGAAACACTTCCGGTGTCTGAATACTATTGTCCAATATATCAATCCTTACCTCTCGACCATTTCGAGACTCCTCGTCATGTCTGTGATCTCATCTGGGACTCCGAACAATATTTGGTCACAAAATACATTACTCATAATACAAATCGTCATCGAACGTTAAGCGTGCGGACCATACGGGTTCGAGAACTATGTAGACATGACCGAGACACATCTCCAGTAAATAACCAACAATGGAACCTGGGTGCTCATATTGGTTCCTATATATTCTACGAAGATCTTTATCGGTCAAACCGCAATGACAACATACGTCATTCCCTTTGTCATTGGTATGTTACTTGCCCGAGATTCGATCATCGGTATCTTCATACCTAGTTCAATCTCGTTACCGGCAAGTCTCTTTACTCGTTTCGTAATGCAACATCCCGTAACTAACTCATTAGTCACATTGCTTGCAAGGCTTATCATGATGTACATTACCGAGAGGGCCCAGAGATACCTCTCTGATATTTGGAGTGACAAATCCTAATATCGATCTATGCCAACCCAACAAACACCTTCGGAGATACCTGTAGAGCATCTTTGTAATCACCCAGTTACGTTGTGATGTTTGATGGCACACAAGGTATTCCTCCGGCATTCGGGAGTTGCATAATATCATAGTCAAAGGAATATGTATAAGTCATGAAGAAAGCAATAGCAATAAAACTTAACGATCATTATGCTAAGCTAGCGGATGGGTCTTCTCCATCACATCATTCTCCTAATGATGTGATCATGTTCATCAAATGACAACACATGTCTATGGTTAGGAAACTTGATCATCTTTGATTAACGAGCTAGTCTAGTAGAGGCATACTAGGGACACTTTGTATTGTCTATGTATTCATACATGTATCAAGTTTCCGATTAATACAATTCTAGCATGAATAATAAACATTTATCATGATATAAGGAAATATAAATAGCAACTTTATTATTGCCTCTAGGGCATATTTCCTTCAATGAGAAGCATTTATGATAGCTAATTGTTCATCAGGAAAGCTATCATCAATAGCTAGTGGGTCATCAAGAACATTTTCTAACCTAGACAAGTTGTCTGCAACGGGGTTCTCAGCTCCCTTTCTATCAATAATATGCAAATAAAATTCTTGTAGCAAGAGAACCCATCTAATAAGTCTAGATTTAGCATCTTTCTTTTCCATAAGATATTTAATAGCAGCATGATCAGTGTGAACAGTTACTTTGGAATCAACAATATAAGGTCTGAACTTATCACATGCAAATACAACTGCTAAAAATTCTTTTTCAGTGGTAGCATAATTTCTCTGGGCACTGTCCAAAGTTTTACTAGCATACTGAATAACATCTAATTTCTTATCAACTCTTTGTCCTAGAATAGCACCAACAGCATAATCACTAGCATCACACATAATCTCAAAGGGTAAATTCCAATCAGGTGGCTGAACGATAGGTGCAGAAATCAAGGCTTTCTTAAGTATTTCGAATGCTTCTTTACAATCATCATCAAAAACAAAAGGAATATCTTTTTGCAAGAGATTAGTGAGAGGCCTAGAAATTTAGAGAAGTCTTCAATAAACCTCCTATAGAAACCAGCATGTCCAAGGAAACTTCTTATACCTTTGATATCTTTAGGACATGGCATCTTTTCAATAGCATCCACTTTAGCTTTATCAACTTCAATACCTCTTTCAGAAACTTTATGCCCCAAGACAATACCTTCATTAACCATAAAGTGTCACTTCTCCCAATTCAATACAAGATTAGTTTCTTCACATCTCTGCAAAACTCGGTCAAGGTTGCTTAAGTAATCATCAAAAAAGTTCTGTAAACAGAGAAATCATCCATGAAAACCTCAACAATCTTTTCACAAAAATCAGAGAATATAGCAGTCATACATCTTTGAAAGGTAGCAGGTGCATTGCATAAACCAAAAGGCATACATCTATAAGCAAATGTACCGAAAGGGCAAGTAAAAGTTGTTTTCTCTTGATCATCTTTTGACACAGGTATTTGAGAGAAACTAGAATAACCATCTAGAAAGTAAAAATGTGTATGCTTGGATAATATTTCTAGCATTTGATCAATAAAAGGTAGAGGGTAATGATCTTTTCTAGTAGCTTTATTTAATTTGCAAAAAATCAATTACCATTCTATAACTTGTAACATTTTTTTGTGGAATCAATTCATTTTTATCATTAGGAACAACAGTAATACCTCCCTTCTTAGGGACACAATGAACATGACTTACCCATTGACTATCAGCAATAGGATAAATTCTACCTGCCTCCAGAAGCTTTAGTATTTCATTTCTTACCACTTCTTTCATCTTAGGATTTAACCGTCGTTGATGATCAACAACCGGTTTAACATCTTTCTCCAATTTAATGGTGTGCTGACATAGAGTGGGACTAATGCCCTTAAGATCATCGAGAGTATATCCAATAGCGGCACGGTGCTTCTTCAGAATTTTAAATAATTAATTTTCTTCATGCTTTGAAAGGTTAGCACTAATAATAACAGGATATATCTTCTTTTCATCAAGATAAGCATATTTCAGATTATCAGGTAATTGTTTAAGCTCAAACACGGGATCACCCTTAGGTGGAGGAGGATCCCCAAGGATCTGAACTGGCAAATTGTGTTTCAAAATAGGCCCTTTATTAAAGAATACTTCATCTATTTCCCTTCTTTCATTCATAAACATATCATTTTCATGGTCTAGCAAATATTGTTCTAAAGGATCGGTAGGAGGCAAGCAAGACCAATAATTTCATCCTTACTAAGAAATTCTTTATCGTGAGGTTGTCTATGAAATTTAGAGAAATTAAAATCATGAGACATATCCCCTAAACCAACAGTAACAATATATATCTTGTAGTATATCTTAACATTAACAGTATTCAAGAAGGGTCTACCAAATATAATGGGACAAAAATTATCTTGTGGAGAAGAAAGAACAAGAAAATCAGTAGGATATTTGATTTTCTCACACAAGACTTCAACATCTCTAACAATCCCAATTGGTGATATGGTATCTCTATTGGCAAGCTTAATAGTAACATCAATATCCTCTATCTCAGTAGGTGCAATATCATTCATAATTTTGTTATATAAGGTATAAGGAATTGCACTCACACTAGCACCCACATCACATAAGCCATGATAACAATGATCTTCTATTTTTAACAGAAACAACAGGCATGCCAACAACAGGTCTATGTTTATCTTTCATATCAAGTTTAGCAATTCTAGCAGCTTCATCACAGAAATAAATAACATGCCCATCAATATTATCAACCAAGAGATCTTTAACCATAGCAATACTAGGTTCAACTTTAATTTGGTCAGAGGGTGTAGGTGTTCTAGTATAACTCTTACGAACCACGGTTGAAGGTTTAGCATTATCCTTTATTCTAACAGGAAAAGGTGGTTTCTCAATATAAGCAGTAGGAACAATAGGATCAACATTATAAGGAATAGTTTCTTATTCAACTTTAATAGGTTCTACTACTTTAACTTTAATGGGAGTATGATATTTAAACCACTTCTCCTTAGGGAGATCAACATGAGTAGCAAAAGATTCACAGAAAGAAGCTACTATCTCAGATTCAAGTCCATATTTAGTGCTAAAATCATGAAAAGCATCGGTATCCATAAAAGATTTAACACAATAAAACTTAAGGTTTATACCTGACTCCTTACCTTCATCGAGTTCCCAATCTTCAGAGTTGCATTTAATCCTTTCCAATAAATCCCATTTGAATTCAATATCCTTCTTCATATAGGAACCAGTACAAGAACTATTGAGCATGGATCGATCATTATGAGAATGCCGAGCATAAATTTTTTAAATAATAATTTCTCTTGAGAGCTCATGATTGGGGCATGAATATAACATTGAATTAATCCTCCCCCAAGCTTGAGCGATACTTTCTCCTTCACGAGGCCAAAAATTATATTATATAATTCCGATCACGATGAACCAAATGCATAGGATAAAACTTCTGATGAAATTCCAATTTTAATTGGTTGTAGTTCCATGATCCAATGTCATCACATAGCCTATACCATGTCAATGACGTTCCCTTCAAGGATAAAGGGAAGACCTTCTTCTTGACAACATCCTCGGGCATACCTGCAAGCTTAAATAATCCACAAACTTCATCCACATAGATTAGGTGCATATCAGGATGTAATGATCCATCTCCTGCATAAGGATTAGCTAGCAGTTTCTCTATCATACCCGAAGGAATTTCATAATAAATATTTTTAGTAGGTGCAGTAGGTTGAGGAGCAACTCTTTGCTCTTTCGGTCGGGGTGAAGATACCCCGAACAAGTCCCTCAAAGGATTATTTTCCATAGTAACAAGTGACAGTAAATTTCAGCACACTATATAAATGTTTCCTTACCAAAGGCACTTCACTCCTCGGCAACGGCGTCAGAAAAGAGTGTTGATGACCCACAAGTATAGGGGATCTATCGTAGTGCTTTCGATAAGTAAGAGTGTCGAACCCAACAAGGAGCAGAAGGAAATGACAAGTGGTTTTCAGCAAGATATTCTCTTCAAGCACTGAAATTATCAGTAACAGATAGTTTTGTGATAAGTTAAATTGTAATAGGTAACAAGTAAATAAAGTAACTAAGGTGCAGCAAGGTGGACCAATCCTTTTCTGTAGCAAAGGACAAGCCTGTACAAACTCTTATATAAAGCAAAGCGCTCCTGAGGATACATGGGAATTGTTGTCAAGTTAGTTTTCATCATGCTCATATGATTCGCGTTCGTTACTTTGATAATTTGATATGTGGATAGACCGGTGCTTGGGTGCTGACCTTCCTTGGACAAGCCTTCCACTTATGATTAACCCCTCTCGCAAGCATCCGCAACTATGAAAGAAGAATTAAGGTAAACCTAACCATAGCATGAAACATATGGATCCAAATCAGCCCCTTACGAAGCAACGCATAAACTAGGATTTAAGCTTCTATCACTCTAGCAACCCATCATCTACTTATTAATTCCCAATGCCTTCCCCTAGGCCCAAAAAATGGTGAAGTGTCATGTAGTCGACGTTCACATAACACCACTAGAGGAGAGACAACATACATCTCATCAAAATATCGAAGGAATACCAAATTCACATGATTACTTATAACAAGACTTCTCCCATGTCCTCAGGAACAAATGTAACTACTCACAAAACATATTTATGATCAAGATCAGAGGAGTATTAATTATCATTAAGGATCTGAAAATATAATCTTCCACCGGATAAACCAACTAGCATCAACTACAAGGAGTAATCAAAACTACTAGCAACCCACAGGTACCAATCTGAGGTTTTGGGACCAAGATCGAATACAAGAGATGAACTAGGGTTTGAGAGAAGATGGTGCTGGTGAAGATGTTGATGGATATTGACCCCCTCTCGATGAGAGGATCGTTGGTGATGACGATGGCTTCGATTTCCCCCTCCCAAAGGGATGTTTCCCCGACAGAACAGCTCCGCCGGAGCCCTAGATTGGTTCTGCCCAGATTTCGCCTCGAGATGGCGGCACTTCGTCCCAAAAGCTTCCTTCTTATTTTTCCAGGTCAAAACACACCATATAGTAGAAGATGGGCGTCGGAGGCCTGCCAGGGGGCCCACGAGGACGGGGGGTGCGCCCTCCACCCTTGTGGCCGGCTGGTGGCCCCCTCTGGTATTTTCTTCACCTAATATTTTTTATATATTCCAAAAACATGCTCCGTGAAGTTTCAGGACTTTTGGAGTTGTGCGGAATAAGTCTCTAATATTTGCTCCTTTTCCAGTCCAGAATTCCAACTGCCGGCATCCTCCCTCTTCATGTAAACCTTATAAAATAAGAGAGAAAGGCATAAGTATTGTGATATAATGTGTAATAATAGCCCATAATGCAATAAATATCAATATAAAAGCATGATGCAAAATGGACATATCAAGGACAGCGAACGTCTCTCTTCAACTGCATTCAGGTAATCCACTATGGTTTTATTATTACTGATCAGCATGTCAAGGCTAGGTATGTTCCTTTTCCACTTTCTAATGGTCGCGTGGATGCGCCTCATCTGGAAATTAATAAGAGAAGCAAAGGAGTGAAACAGCCTTGTCGCACGAGACCAACCATCAGCAATGATCTCTCGTGTTTCCCTCATCTCCAGCCAGTGATTCTCCATCCTGAACAACTTACAGTTGGCAGGCTTCGTATCATACTGAACCAGGATAGGCACATGATCAAAAGTAACAGTGGCTACGACTGAAGCTGTAGTGTGAGCAAAAGCCAGAATCAAGTCTGCATTGATGAGGACCCGGTCCAGGCGAACAAGAGTTGGATTGTCCCTTTTATTGGACCAGGTGAACTTCCTGTTACATATCTCTACCTCATCCAAGCAATTCTCCCTTATCCACTGGTTGAAAGTTTCCATCATTGACCAGTTCACCTGACCATGAGACTTCTCATCCGCCGAGCAATACATATTAAAATCGCCAATGATCATCCATGGTTCATTCACTTGACCAACATCAGTAGCAATGGCCTTGAAGAACAAAGGTCTATCTTGAGCAAGACAAGGAGCATAAACCGTGGTGATGAGTACTGAAAATTTGGACCCAGTAGAAGCTAGCCTGACTCGAAGGTGATACTTGTGTGTTGCAACAACCTGCCCAGAGACCAGAGAAGTGTCCCACGCAACCAGAATTCCACCAGATGATCCTGATGAAGGCACGATTGCATGACCATCAAGATGAGTAGGAAGAAAGGTACGCAACTTCCCTGACTCGGTTTTTTTTGTGTCAGTGAAGGAAAAAGTAAGGTCGGCTGAGCCAGCGGATAATAAGAGGCTGGGGCGACGAGGCGCAAAGGCACAGAAAAAATAGTCTGCGAGTTCAGGGAAAAGGTGGAGCGGACGAGTTGGTGTGGGTGGAATTAATCTGTGCATTGTGGCAAGAGGCTTCATGTTATTTTCTGAAGGGCAGACAGGGACGTTGTGATGGTCATATTTCTTGGTTAGATCGCCGACTACGGCGTGGCTTCAGACGAGGAATATGGGATCAGTGATCTTTTTCGTGAGGAAGTCACAGAAGAAAACAAGGGCGGTAAGACCGGTGGCAATAGGTCGGTTAGATCGCAGCTCGGCATGGCGCCGGGGTTCACTGAGTTTGATTTGGAGAAATTCGATGGCACGGGTAACTTTGGTCTATGGCAGACAAGAGTCAAGGATATTCTGGCGCAACAGGGAATCTTGAAGGGTTTGCAGGAGACGAAGCCGGCCAAGGTTGACAATGATGTGTCGGAGGATATGCAAGTGCAGGCGGCCGCTACCATACGGCTTTGTCTTGCGGATCAGGTCATGTATCATGTCATGGACGAAGATTCTCCTGAGGGAATTTGGGACAAGTTGGCAAATCGTTATATTTCCAGGTCAGCGACCAATAAGCTGTATTTGAAGCAAAAGTTCTATGGGCTGAAGATGTAGGAGGGGTCGGATCTTGTGGAGCATGTGAATGCCTTTAATCAGTTGGTCATGGATCTAGCGTGTCTGGATGTGAAGATTGATGATGAGGATAAGGCACTACTTCTTCTTGTTTCGTTGCCACTGTTCTATGAGCATTTGGTCATTACATTGACACATGGAAAGACAACCGTCAATAATGAGGAAGTCACTACAGCGTTGCTTGGACATGAGTTGAGGAAGCAAAAGAATGCTACAGAGGAGAGTACTCAAGGTTGGGGGTTGGCAGTTAAAGGTTATCAACTCAGGAAGGGACAAGAGGCGGAGAAGAAAAAGAAGAAAAAGGTGCAGTGCTACAGGTGCAAGGACTGGGGACATGTAAAGAGGGAATGCCTAGAACTGAAGGGTGGGGCAAGTGCTAATGCGGCTACTCGTGGTGATGACTCAGACAGCAGTAGTGATGTTCTCGTAGTATCAAACAAGCGGTCAACAAAAACTGAAGCGTGGATGTTGGATTCAGCTTGCTCTTTTCATGCGACTCCCAACAGGGAGTGGTTCTCTTCGTACAAGTCTGGTGAGTTTGGTTTAGCCTATGTGGGCGATGACACAGGTTATCGTGTTGCTGGAGTAGGTGACAACAAAATCAAGATGTTTGATGGAGTTGATCAGATGCTTCGGGGAGTCAGGCATGTGCCAGGGCTAAGGAGAGGAATCTAATTTTGCTTGGTGTTCTTCATGATGGTGGTATGGAATTCTGTCGTGATCGAGATAAGAAGACCGTGAAAATCATGGAAGATGGGGTGACTATGATGATAGGAGAGAGGACGGCTTCGCATCTTTACAAGTTGCAAGGGAGCACTATTGTCGATGGAGCCATGGAGAGTGGAGCTACAGGAGTAGCAATGGAGTCATGGTGGCGGCGGGTCTGGCCCGTCGGGTAACTCTCAGTAAGCTACAAAGAAGACAACCCAAGTCCGGAGTACATGGAGGTTCGAGTATGGACGACTTCTAACTGGTGGAGAATATTCGCCAAGGTGGAGTTTGTTATATTTGTGTTGAATATTATGTACGCAGGGGGTTACATGGACTTGGGAATTGTAATTGGTGTGGTTAGGTACGAGTTGTGTAGGAGTCGGACACGTTGTATCCTAGGCATCTTATATACGGAGGGGCACCACACGTTGTAACCCATGACAATTTGATAGCAACAGGTACGCGGGGGAGCCAACGGCTTGTGCCAGCGCACGGGCGGCCGATGTTGCAGTATCTTGGGGAGGAGTGACCGTAGTCATCCCTGGGGATGTAGCCATATAGGTGAACCTCGTTAACAAATATCATGCCTCGGTGTGTCGTCTATGATCTTGCATTAGTGTTTTATTCTAACATGTGCCCGACTCCATATCCGGGGACAGGTCCGTTAATCGGATGCCACTCTGAGGCGTCGGTTCCCCTGTGAGCGGACTGGGTGCCGCTCTCGGAGAAGAAAGTGCAGACTTTTGATGACGAGCAAGTGGAGAAGAAGGTCGCCCTCATCATCATCGAGGAGGAGGGGGAGGAGGAGGAGGAGAAGAATCGCTATTATGCGCTAGTGGTCGCGCAGGAGGATCCCACCCTCGACGAGTACCCAGATTGAAATCGCGAAACACACTCTATTGCATGGAAAATCCAACACGGCTACATGTTGATCTCTTATGAGAAGGATGATAAAATTCACTCACACAATTCATATCGGTCATCACGCTGCTTCAATCGGACGACGACGTCTTGGATGGCGGCGTAGACGAGACGGTGGTGTTGATGGCCTTAGAGGTGCCCCTACAAGGTCATCGTCCATTTCAAATCGGCTGAACTTTAGGCGACTCCGGTTGGATGGCCGGTGCCTTACCCGCTATCTATGGACATGTCTGAACGTGTTCGTGGACATTTGGTGTTCCGCTTGGAGTTGCCCTTATGTGTGTGCTCATGCATTCTTTATAAAAACATTTTATTAATAAAATAAGATACATTTGACATTGTGATGAAATATTCTAATTTGCTTTAGAGAAAATTGCACAAATACACAACATTTAGCACAAAGGTAAAAAAACTATATTCCATGCGATTTTAAGAAAAAAGAAAACACACCCCCCCCCCCATGTGTTAAGTGAGAGGGACGGCTCGGTTTGAGCCGAGTCAAGCCTAGCGAAGCCCAACTCTCTGAAAATATTAAAATACTTAAAATTTCAAAATGCTTATTGATAACATATTTTTAGAAAGCAAGTAATTCAATTCATCTTTGCAAGTTTTTTTAGGCAAATTCATCTTTGCAGGTCAATCTCGCAGTAGGTACTTTTTTTAGACGAAACATCACTTTTAATTCAATCAAACAAGGTTTGTGGGATACAAAGGTTACTAGGAGGATTGGAGAGCCACAAATGACGTCCCACATCCAAGCTAGTAGCCATCTTAGCAATAGTATGAGCCTCAAAATTGTGCTCGTGCTGCTTGTGGCATATTTCACATGCCAAAAAAATGGATCTACGAGAGTTAATCTCCTTCACTATCATACAGTACTCACCACGCTGCTCTGTCTCCTTAAGCTCATGTATGACTCTCAGACAGTCGGTAGCGATATGGATCTTGCGAAGTGCCAAATCCTCACCTAGAGCTTGAGCTTCTCGACACGCAAACGCTTCCAAAATTTCAGGCTCCGTCAAACCTTCAAAAACAACCGCAGAAGCCCCCAAGTAATTTCCATGTTCATCCCTACACACAACTCCCACGGCTCCTTTGTTTGTATTTTTTGCCACTACTGCATCAGCGTTAAGCTTTGCATGTCCCACGAGCGGTGGCTTCCATGCTTGAGGAGCTCAAATGGTAGCTGAACAATAACTTCTACTTTGGCCCCATTGACTTCCTCGCACCTCATCCAAGTACCTACTAATAAAGAGATGTGTGGACAATGGGCTTTGGAATTCTTGCTCGTGGATCGCCTTGCGTCGAGCCCACCATAGTGCCCATAATGTCACTAGAACCTCCACGCACTGATCCTCCTTCAACGTTTTGGTAAGGTTAAACATCCATAATTTCGCATTCAGAGTTTCATCTCCCACCAAAGGGATGATCACATCATCCTCACGGAGCGACCATACTGACTTGGCCATGTTGCAGTCTAGCAGTGCATGGCGCCACGAGTCCTCCGCTGCGCCACAAATAATGCATGTCGCCGATGTAGCCATTTGACGCCTCGCTCGCTCCTCCCCAGTGGGCAGGGATGATCGAGCTAACCGCCAGGCGAACATTCAAATTTTTGGCAGAACCTGTACTGACCAAAGCTTCTTCCACGACTTCTCTTCTTGTTCTGTGTTTGATGCCTCAGCCTCGCAATTGAGCCAAGCTTCTCGGCGCTTTTCGTTTCTACAACAAGCTTATAAGCTGATCGCACTGAGAAAGAGCCCGATCGTTCATAGTGCCAAGCCCAAAAGTCTGGCTGCAGTACGTAACTAATTGGAATTTTCTTGACCGCCTCAACGTCTATAGGCAACATCTGATGTTGCAGTACTGTAATGTTCCAGCTCCTCGTGGCTGGGCATATGAGGTCTGAAACTACTTCCACTGGAACATCAGAAATAGGACAAATGGGACGCAAGTGATAGTCCCTTGGGATCCAATTTTCATTCCACACACTCGTTGAGAGTCCATCCCCTATTCACCGTATAAGTCCAACCTTGAGGATGTCGCGGCCTTCACAAATTGATCTCCGTACATGTGATGGGCGGCTCCTGTAACGCCCTCGATGCGGCTATATCTCCCACGTGTCGAAGCACGACTTAGAGGCATAACCGCATTGAAAGCAATGTCGCAAGTGAGGTAATCTTCACACAACCCATGTAATACATAAGGGAAAGAGATACATAGTTGGCTTACAATCGCCACTTCACACAATTACATGAATAAAGCATTACAACATCCAAATACAATCAAGGTCCGACTACGGAACCAAAATAAAAGAAGAACCCCAAATGCGACAAGGTCCCCGATCGACCCCAACTGGGCTCCACTACTGATCGACTGAAACGAAACAACACAAAGGACAAGATCTTCATCGAGCTCCTCCTGAGCTCAGTTGCGTCACCGGCACGGTTCAATGGCACCTGCAAGCTGGTTTTGGAAGTATCTGTGAGTCACGGGGACTCAGCAATCTCACACCCTCGCGATCAAGACTATTTAAGCTTATAGGTAAGGCAAAGATATGATGTGGAGCTGCAGCAAGCGGCTAGCATATATGGTGGCTAACATACTCAAATGAGAGCGAGAAGAGAAGGCAAAGCACGGTCGATAAAAGTATGATCAAGAAGTGATCCTAGAACAACCTACGTCAAGCATTACTCCAACACCGTGTTCACTTCCCGGACTCCGCCGGAAAGAGACCATCATGGTTACACACGCGGTTGATGCATTTTAATTAAGGTCAACTTCAGGTTTTCTACAACCGGACGTTAACAAATTCCCATCCGCCCATAACCACGGGCACGGCTTTTGAAAGTTCAAATCCCTGCAGGGGTGTCCCAACATAGCTTATAACAAGCTCTCACGGTCAACGAAGGATATTCCTTCTAGCGGGAAGACCCGATCAGACTCGGAATCCCGGTTACAAGACATTTCGACAATGGTAAAACAAGTCCAGCAAGACCGCCCGATGCGCCGACATCCTGATAGGAGCTGCACATATCTCGTTCTCAGGGCAACACCGGATGAACACTACGTACAGCTAAAACCAGCCCTCAAGTTTCCCCGAGGTGGCGCCGCAAGTGGCTCTAGTTTGGACCAACACTTAGACAAGCACTGGCCCGGGGGGGTTAAAATAAAGATGACCCTCGGGATGCGCGACTCCCAAGGGAAAAAGGCTAGGTGGCAAATGGTAAAACCAAGGTTGGGCCTTGCTAGAGGAGTTTTATTCAAAGCGAACTGTCAAGGGGTTCCCATTATTACCCAACCGCGTAAGGAACACAAAATCCGGGAACATAACACCGATATGACGGAAACTAGGGCGGCAAGAGTGGAACAAAACACCAGGCATAAGACCGAGCCTTCCACCCTTTACCAAGTATATAGATGCATTAATTAAATAAGATATATTGTGATATCCCAACAAGTAACCAATGTTCCAACAAGGAACGAACTCCATGTTCCAACAAGGAACAAACTTCAATCTTCACCTGCAACTAACAACACTATAAGAGGGGCTGAGCAAAGCGGTAACATAGCCAAACAACGGTTTGCTAGGACAAGGTGGGTTAGAGGCTTGGTTCAACAATATGGGAGGCATGATAAGCAAGTGGTAGGTATCGCAGCATAGGCATAGCAAAAGAGCGAGCAACTAAGCAAGCAAAGATAGAAGTGATTTCGAGGGTATGGTCATCTTGCCTGAAATCCCGCAAGGAAGAAGAACGAGTCCATGAAGAAGAAAAACGGACGTAGTCGAACGGGTCCTCACAACACGACGTTATCGGAACCAACCCGAAGAAGCAACACCGGAAAGAAGCAAACATAGTAAACAACCAACACATCAACATGGCATGATGCACAATCGAGTATGATGCATGTCCGGTTTAATGAAGCATGGCATCGCAAAGTGCACAAACAATACTACAAATTAAGTGGAGCTCAACATGCAACTCCGTTGCATATTGAAGAAAACACCACATGACTTATTTAGTTCTCTCTCGTTATGTACCCAACAATATTAAATGTTTTTAAACATGGCAAGATGGTGAAGCAAAGAAAACTACCTATCTAGGCAAGTTTAAATGAGGCCGGAAACAACAAACAACAATTCCGGTAAATCCCCATACGCATATTTTGGTTATGGTACTGTTCTGCCCTAAACACAGTTTTAGGGTTGTTAAACATGCAAAACAAGTACACCATGTTAAACTAGGCATTTTTCTACCCCATTTACATATAAAGTTTATTAAATTCCGAGTTACGGTTATTTAGTTATGAATTAAATCATATTAGCATGGCATAGGAGCAAATTTAATCAAACATCATTTTAAACATTTTAAACATAGATGAAAGTTGTAAATTATTAAACTAGATGAAATTCTAGTCAAGTTACATATATGACATGTTTTAAATGGATGCATGGTTCATGAGTAATTATATGCATGAAGTTAGAGGGTTTTTTGCAAATCTGTAATTCTCTGGATAATTGGCAAAATTCGCAGGACCCGAAAAAAAACATATCGGGCCGAATTAGAGCTACAGGCCGAAACAGGACATGGGCGCTGGGGGTTTCTCACCATGGGCCATGGCCCAGTTGGAAGCAGAGGGAGGCCCGCGGATCTGGTGAAGAGGAGCTGGGCCTTGGCGCGGAGGAGGCTGACCCGCGGGTGCTCAAGTGTCGTGGATCGACGGTCAACGCGGCTGGGACGAGCGGGCGTCCTCTGTTCGGCAGGGAAGCGGAGCAGCGACGACAGGGACTTGGCGCAGGCGAGCAGGGGCGTGAGTGAGGCTGGCGAGGCGGCAGCGGGAGGACTGGATCCGCAGGAAGACGAACGAGAGGGCAGCGGGCGACGAGGGTTCATGAGCAGAAGAGAGAGATGGTTAGAGGAGAAGGAGAACCAGGGGAAAAGGAAAGGGGCAAGGGGCGAGTGGACCTGCTGGTCCGACGACGGGGTCCTCGGCGCTCGGGAGACGGATCCGGGCGGCGGGACATGGGGCGCCGGCGACGCTTGGCGCGATGCAGGGCTTCGACGGCGCGGTTAACGGGCAGGAGAGGCGGGGTCGACCGGCTGCTGCGGTGATGTTCACGGCGGCTCCTGCGGTCAACACACATCGAGAAAGAGAGAGAGAGGGATCAGAGAACGGAAGGAGAAGTGAGCCAGGGAGGAAGGGAAAGAAAATGGCGCGCGACGGGGCTGGCCTGGCGATGGCTCTGCAGCTGCTGCTCGCCGGTGGCTCGGTGTCAAAGCCGACAGGAACGAGGTGCTCGGGGAGCCCCTCGGGCGCGAGAGGAGGCTGGAGTCTCGGGGTCGAGCTCCTCTCGAACGGAGCGAGGCTACTGCGATTGATTTGGAAGGGATCGGGAGGAGGCTCACTGGTTGGGTGGAGAGATCGGGAGGGATCGATGGATTGGATCGATGGGGAAAACAAGGAAGGTGGCGGCGGCATGGGGATTGATGGATGGGACAGCTCCCCTAGGTTTTAGGGCTTAGTCTTTAAATAACAAGTGAATTTTTGGGTAGGGGTATTTGGTCCCTCCGATTAAATCGGACGGTCCTAGATAAATAGGTTAGGGAGACCAAACAAAGAAAACGGAGATATTTTGTAGATGTTTGGGGATGATCCGGACACGACGGTGACGACTGTTCGGGTCGGGTCCGGGACAACTTCTCGGACGCGCGCGCGAGGAGGGCCGCGTGCTGACGGGAGAGGTTAGGCTGGGCCTGGCGGTGAGATGTAGTGCAGAAGGAAATGGACTGAGAAGAGAGAAGAGAGAGACCCGGGGACTGTTTCCGGAGACCGAAAACGTCCGACGTTAGACCGGCTATAATGCCGCTATAGTTTAACGGTTGGGCTATCAAACGAACTCCGAATGTGATGAAACTTGGCAGACGGCCTACCTACACTATAATAAGGCCACACGCCAACTTTCAACCCAATCCGAGAACATTTTCCGGCCACTTATAAAATAATATTTCGGACATGCCGCGGGCGCGTGCAAGGGTGTCTGGACTCAGAACGGACAACGGAAGGAACGAGGAGACCGGGACGGATGCAAGTTTTAAAATATGATGATGCAAAGCACATGATGACATGACAAGATGCAACACGCAAGCAAATGACATGGCAACAGCAGCGAATAACTCAAAGGCACCTGGCACATTGGTCTTGGGGCGTTACAGCTCCCCACCTCGGCTGAAAGAATATCCGAGGACGGAAAGTAAACTGCCTTTAAAATTCGAGCACTCAAGGAGTCTGGTTCCTGAAGGATTCTCCGGGCCTGTTTTGCTAACAGGGCTAGGTTAAATATTTCCAAATCTCTGAAGCCAAGACCCCCTTTATATTTCGGCATTGTCATATCATCCCATGCCACCCATGCCATCTTCCTTTCACCTGACTTACTTCCCCACCAGAACTTGCGGATAATAGACGTCAAGTGCTGACAAAGTCCCCGTGGTAATTTGAATATTGCCATCGAGTAGGTGGGAATTGCTTGCACAACTGATTTTATGAGCACTTCTTTCCCACTCCCCGCTAAAGTTTTCTCGATCCATCCTTGCACCCTCTTCCATATACGGTCTTTTAGATAGCTAAAAACACCATTTTTGGAGTCCCCCATATCCGTAGGTAGCCCCAAATATTTTTCATTGAGTGTCTCATTATGCACCTCCAGAATTCCCTTGATCTCATTCCTTGCTGATTCCGGGCTGCCCTTACCAAAATACACCGTTGACTTGTCAACATTTATACGCTGTCCAGATGCTCCGCAATACCTATCCAGGACAGACTTGAGCGCCTCCACCTCATCATTCTTAGCTTTGCAAAAAAGTATACAATCATCAGCAAATAAAAGATGATGGACGGTTGGGGCTTGAGGTGCAATTGTTATCCCTTGAAGCACTCCCTCATTGCTGGCATGCTTGATCAAACAAGAAAGGCCTTCACCTGCCAGCAGAAACAGATAGGGAGAAATAGGACCCCCCTGCCTTATTCCCCTTGATGGGATAAATTCTCTTGTTCGATTGCCATTGAAAAGCAAAGAGAATGAAACAGACCGAACTCCTCTCATAACTGCACTCACAAAGGAGTCACACAAACCAATTTTCCGCATGATTGCCTCCAGATATACCCATTCCAACCTGCCATAAGCCTTTTGCATGTCTACTTTAATGGCACAATGAGAGTTCTTCTTACTCCTATTATTCTTCATATAGTGTAAGCACTCATAAGCTGCGATGACATTATCTCGCAGTAGGTACTAAGGCAATAAAATGGGAGATATGGATCATCCATTGAACCGGACCTCAGTTATTGTTTAGTGTGCTTTCAAATGGTTGTGTGAGTAAAATATTTGCATTGGATGCGAAAGTGCTGTTAAAATGGGAGATATGAATCATCCATTGAACCGTCCCTCTCACATAAGCTCGAGCAAACAGTAAACTCCAATAGAATAGTAAAAATTTCAATAAATTGTGGACTTTTTTGCCAGAAGTATTGATGTATTTCTACACGCGTGTAAATTTTCATGATGAAATCATATTCGTGCAGGTGTGGAAAAAAACAGTGCTCCAAAATGCTTCAAAAACACACTTTCTGGAGCAACAATTTTTTCCCACACCTCCATGAATGTGATTTCGTTGTGAAAATTTAGAAAAAACATCAATGTTTCTTGAAAAAAAACAGTTTTTTTTAAATGCTATTCTTATGAAATTTACCGCTCACTCGGGCTAGTAGCTCACAAACTCCATGTCGCATTGGATGAAACTAATCCTTATAGTTATACGAGGGGGTAATTTTTCACTCACGCATTCGTTCATTGGTTGCTAGAGAAGACGTACCGCATGACCTACCTAACCAACCAATCCAATCACGTCTTATTTATGCATTTCACCATGCTGCACTAGCAAGCTTGCGTTGGTTCGGAATGATTCATCGGGGGCGTGACGAGAAACCAGATCTCTTCCTCTTGTTACTGCTAGTCGTGTCATTGTCACTGGTGCTCGACGTCGTCGGAGAATCACCGCCGGCAGCAGGAGGAAAAGGAGGAGAGTCGACGGCGGCATGCGGCAGTAGCAGCTACAACTACCTCGGCGCGCTGCTGGGACTGATGATCCCGTGCAAGGCGGCGGTGGCGCCCTTCAGCCCGGCGCCGCCCACGGACGACTGCTGCTGGGCGGTGCGCGAGCTGGGGCAGCCCTGCCTCTGCCTGCTCCTTGCCGGCCCGCCCATCTCGGGCGCCGACCGCCGCATGCTCGCCCTCCTCCCCTCCATATGCGCCGCCGCCGACGACGACAGCGACCTGCGTCAGGATCTAGGCTCGTGCACTGCTACGTAGCACGGTTCTCCTCCTTCACTTTGTGACACATATTCCTACTGGGCTACGGGACAAGCAAGCATTGACACGCGACTAGAAAGTTGATCTAACCCGAGCACCACTCGACTACTTGGGGCGTCCCTTTTTTTGTTACGTCCGCCTCCTGCTTGCTCCACTTTCGCTGCTTTTTATCTGCAAATTCAGTTAACTATTGTATCATGCTGGTGATGCAACTGCGCATTTGAAGCAAAGAGGCATGTTTCATGGCATGCACTAGATACGCAACCAACCTCAGATTACCAGCAGCTAGCTAATAACTATGTGCTACAGACTTTAGACGATTCAACCTCCTTCATTTCACACACTAATATACTCTCTCTGTTCACAAATATAAAATGTTTTGGATATTTTAATATGGGATACATACGGACTGAAATGAGTGAACAAACACACTAAAACGTGTCAATATGCCCCTCGGGTGTAATGGAGGGAGTAATTAATACGGTGCCGCAGTTATACGATGAAAAATCAAAATTTAGTGCTTACATACACGATATAATTCCATACAAAAACAAAATAAGATATGCCCCTCGGGTGTTAGCAAGGCTCTACCAGTCAGCTTGTAAGATATGCCCCTCGGGTGTTAGCAAGGCTCTGCCAGTCAGGTTGTAAGATTCCTAGTCCCAAATAGCTTTCTTCCCATCTACCACACACAAGAAATCTAGCATAGAGTTACCTCACAGCATGACCTTACCCGCAGGCATACCCCAACCACCAGGAAGTCCAAGAATTAAGGGCAGCTACCGAGCAAGCAAGCATGTGCCAAGTCATTCCAAACTTGCCCCCCTCAACTTCTCTGAGTAGATGTTCAAGCTAATATATAACCAGGCGCCAGCAGCTCCACTTGATCACCCCTCCCTCTTCTTTCCATTCAATCACATCATCGGTTGCCGCGCACACAGGGGCTCCTTGACTGCCTAACGTCATAGTCACCATCCTGGCCTGTATATAAAGCTCATATACATCTCCATCAGAAAGCCGGTCTGTTCATATGGATCCCAAGGTCGCTGTTGCTCTCACCCTGTCTCTCGTAGGCGGCTTAAGCACCTCCCTCGGTACGCATACATGCGTCTTCCTTCAGCCCTTCACTCCTGCTGTCTGTTCATACTATTATCATGCACAGTAGTATTCATCATTGGCATCAAGCGTTTCATTTGATGCATTGCCTTTGCAATTGTTTCCCTTCCAAAGCTGTAACTGGTAGTGTGGGTTTTCCATTTAGTTGCTCCAATCAAGATTCTTTTCTCGCAGTACATCTTAAGCACGAAATTGTACAAGGTCCATGGGGCATTCATATATATCCTGTGAGAATGTTATGTGGGCCGTTAGTATGGTAGTTTGTTCAAAGTGAAACATAATATTGAGTAATTAATCTTTTCAGTTTATACTTGGCATCTAACAGCTGAGAGAAAATAGACTGCTACTGTTACACCAAGAATGGGAAGAATTTGTGTACACATTACTTTCGATGAAGCACACATGAGCACAAGGATTACACGTCCTTACCTGTTGGTTCAGCACACCCGCTTCCACAGCAGAATCCACTCACTCATCGCCCAAATTCGTATCCCCCTCCATCTTTGCACTGTGTCCAACTCATCCTGCCAATCCTCGACACCAACTAGCCTTTAAGTGTAGGTTTAAGTTTTCAGGAAAAACACTCCAGCTTTTAAAACTGACGAGTGTTTAGTTAGTAAGCCTTTAAGTGTTAAGTTCGTAAGCAACGCAATATGATATAACCAGGATCTAACGTGAATAGAGGGCCCATAAGCTGATGCTTTACAGATACTATTATTGCTATAACTCAAGTGACAGCCAAAAGCAATTTTATTTCTCAATGGGAGCTTTCCCATAATTTATTTGGAAAGCGTTGGAATGATATAGACTAGGCAGAGATGAAAAGCAAGATGTTGTGCCTCTTGATATCTAGCATTTGCCTGCTACTTTTGCCAATGATACTTTATTGCTACTCATCAGGTGCACTACTGGCAATACTAAATCATGCCCCAAACAACAGAACACTCGGGATATTACAGGTGAAATGCTACAACAATTTACTTAACTCTGACCATAAGGTCACATCCAAAGAGCAGCATAGGTTTATTTATACACAAATCAACGTTTAACAATTGTTTTGACAACTCTTTTTAGGGATTTGCTACTGGGCTCATGTTGAGCATGTCCTTCTTTGACCTGGCTTATGATGCTGTTGATGCAATTGGTTTTCTGAAAGGCAACCTTTGGGTGAGCGTTTTAAGCAAGATGTTTTGCAAGGCATCTGTACCATTTCTTATCTTTTTCATCCTTGCTTTGCAGTTTTTTGCTGGGGCACTTCTATTTTCAGCAATTGCCGATATTTTCCCTGAGCCAGAATGCAGTCCACCGGATGAAAATGACAAACAAGTATAAATTCCCTCAACTTTGCTAACAGCCTTTTTCAGTCAGCATTTATCGAAAAAGTAACATAGGATTATTTCATTTGGGGAAGAAGACTGTTAACAGTACAGCACGGAAGGAACTTATGATGAGACACCGAAGAAGAGTCATCTTTAGTGTAATTGTCACCGCAGTTGGTAAGTCTGATGTACTTTGCTAGCTTCATATAAAATATTTTCTACTCAAACTATTTGCACATCTACGTTGATGCTTCTGAACCAAAGATAACTTATCAGCCATTCAATGTATGAATAATTGAATATATCCATGTGTGCTCAATCTTTCAAATGAAAAGTAGCATTGTACAGCATGAAGTAAGCAAAACTTGTAACATCAAGTACCAAAAATGCATCACAGTGTTTTCAACAACATGAGCCCGGAAAGAGAAAACATGCCCTTTAAGATATTATACAGAAATCCACATTTTCGTGATAGGTTCTTCAGATGATATTGTTATATGACTACACATAACACTTCAGTACTGAGCTCGAGCATATTGACTCCAAACAAACGTATGGGGCTTGTTCATACAAGACAGTGTGTAGAAATATTAGATTAAAGGATTCAGATTGAACACCTAAATACAATTTAAGATCATAGACATGATTTAACAAGTGATGCTGGCAGTAAAACTTCAGGACCTGTTCAGTGTTTAATAGAGTTATGACCAAAAATAGTTCTATTTCAACAGCACCTGTTGAACACCTAAAACTAATTCAATCTTGGCAGGTGATAGCAGCAGTAGTTTTCCATAAAGTACGTGATAGAAGAATAAATCTAAAATAAATCAAGCACATGAAATTAGAAAGTTCTCAAAATTATGTAGAACAATATATCATATACACAATGATATGCCCCTTTCCTACAAGTTTATAATTTTTAATGATCACATTCATGAACGAAGTTCTTACGTGAACAGTTGCTGGTGTGAGTTTGCAAAACTTCCCGGTGGGTACTGCAGCATTTCTCGGAACCGCAAAGGTATATATTTGAGAAAATACTAGTATATTATAGGCAGGCAGATCACATTTGACAGAATCAGTAAATTGCTTGTATATGTTATCCTTTGCCATTGAATTAATTTTTACGATAAATTTCAATTAATGTTATATATATTATTGACTGGTATTACCTCCGTCCCAAATTACTTGTCTTAGATTTGTCTAGATACGTATGTATCTAACACTAAAATGTGTCTAGATACATCCGTATCTAGACAAATCTAAGGCAAGTAATTCGGGACGGAGGGAGTATTCTTTTTATTGATTTATGTACCTGATAAATCGTATTGAAGTATTGAACACTCCATACTCTGTTTCATGGATAAGTACATTCTAGAAATATTAATATTTCAATCTACGGGTCATTTGTCTAAAAGTATTACATCTCCATTCGACATTCGTGCATGTTATAGTAGAATAGCATTTTTGCAGTTATTCTGGATGCATGTTTATTTTTAGCCCATAACACTGTCAACATATCAAATAAGTATGAGCAAGACACTGACTAATGGAGAATAGTAGTTTATGTTGTATATCCCATTAATCTTATCTACCTTTCAGGGATTCCGTGTTGGCCTTAACTTGGTTATTGCTATAGCTCTACACTACATCCCGGAGGTAATTAAATCTATAATGCTTTTAGATGGAATAGGGAATGGGTATGGAGCAGAAAATGTCATCTAAGTATCTAAAATGACTCTAAAGTCTAAACTATATCCATTTTGGTGGAAACTGGAAGTGGAACTTCCATTCCCAATCTCAATAAATCGCCAACATACAAAATTGGGACTTAGATACTTCCCACCTTTTTACAGTGCAAATGCATAGCAGATTCGAAGATACATAATAGTACAATACTATATTGGGTGAAGTTTTACACAACTGATTCTTGTGAAAAGTTGGTGTGTTTCTAATGACATAGCTAAGTTTACAAGACCAAAGAATCTGCTAATACTTGTAGCAATTTTCTGTTCATGTGCAGGGTATTGCTGTAGCTCTCCCTGCATATTTTGCCACTTGCAGGTACTGGCTAAAATTATTACACAATATGCATCATATATTTTACACTCTCCCCTTCAGGCCTTCACTATTAACTGTCCCTGGCTTGAGAAGTCTCAACTTCAAAATAACTATCCATCGAGGGGTAAATAGGTTAATGCAATAGTCCATTCTACACCGACTTTAATGTGCTCTGGAAGAGTAAAGTGCTTGTAGTATCTCATTTATTAGGGGTATGCATGGTCATTCCTCACCAACTTATTAGATATAGTGTTTTCTTGGTCTGTGTGAATGCTGGGTTGAGAAGACTTGCAGCTAAACAAGGAAGTACATATTTTAACATGACAGTGCTGATTCATATGTAGGCATATTTTATAAAAAACCTCACCTAAATGATCAGAAAATAGGCACAGCTTAGTTGGTTTAATTCACAAGGTTAATCAAACTAATTATTACCTAAAGAAGCATATGATTTGTTTTATAATAAAAAAGCATATAATTGCTAAAATACATAAAATGTATAATAAATATTATAGTCACACTGATTTGGAAAGAAAATAAGCTTTGCTGTTTACAGTTTAATAATATTGTTATTTTGTGTCTATGATGCAGCAAATGGCAAGCGTTCAAACTAGCAACCCTTGCTGGTTTTGCGGAACCAATAGGTGTAATTATCGTCGGTAGGTTGTCTTCGCTTATTCTATTACAAGTGACTTGTTCAAAGCAATTGAGTTTTCCCCACGAAGTAATGATGTACTGATCCATGTTACTATCTGATTGAGAAGCTCAGTCATTGAAAATGGATCTTGGTACATACTCCCTCCGTCCCATAATATAATATGTTATTACAATCAATATATGAGTACACTGGTTGTAATAACACCTTATATTATAGGACGGAGGGAGTAGATCATTAAAAAATGCTCTAATCAATGAGATGCAGAGCTTTATTAAACAGTGAACAACCAGTTGCGACTAATCTTTCTCTAGAACTTATCTTTATTACAAGCAGATTTTCCCCCCTTCAGTGAGTAACATCCTAGGTTGAGTTTGTGCACTTCATTTATATTTTCCTCTTTTGTATCTCAAACATGGCATATAAAATTGTGCTACTTGCAGCATACCTATTTCCGAGCAACTTAAATCCAGAAATATTGGAAGGTCTACTTGGATTAGGTAATGAGTAAAGAACAGTTCAAAAATGTTAATAAGTTTTGCTAAGTAACATAATATTTATTCAAATTTTCCATTTTGTACAGTGGGAGGAGTAATGGCATTTCTGACACTGTATGAGATGCTACCATTAGCAATTGAATACGCTGGACGCAAGGATGCTGTGAAAGCTGTATTCGTTGGCATGGCTTTTATGTCCATGAGGTGCGTTAAACTCATATGATATGCAATGCAATTCAAATTACATAAGGCAATTATCTTTTATGTGCGTGAGGTGTGTGTATATTCATCTTTCCAAGGGTTATGCATGTCAGCTTGTAGCCAGAATTGGCCAAATTTGACTACAAGACTACAGCCAAATCTACCTCCCAATTTGGTCACACAAGATTTTTTCCACAAATTGCATTTGGCCCAACAAAGAACTAGATGGTGGCCAGATTCTGAAAGTTATCCAAAAAATAAGTAGTAGACACAGAACAGTAAACACACTTTGGTGAATATTATCAAAACTTTGGAGACAATCTTTAGGAGATCCTAGTTATAAACTAAAGCAGTTTTATAACACTTGCTTACATATAACTTTCCATGCATCATGCAACTAACTTATTGTAAGTCTGAGACATCAAACAAGTACAGATTTACTTTAATCCATTTCTAGTTTGTAATACTTTGGCTAACATAAAAATATCATGTCTACCAGCATTAACTATATGTTGATCTTTGATTAATCCCCAAGTGCTAGCAACAAGATTATGTCCAATACTTCTGTAGCTAGCAACATTAAATAGTCAAAAGTCAAAACTAATAATGAGAACATCTAAGTATTACATCGGCTCAATGTATCATGTACATATTCATAATAAGTCAGGGGGGACCCTCTCTATATTATTTTTAGAGCCTCTCTGGAAGGCAATATTCTAGAAACACAGGAATGGGAAGCACATAGCACCGAAATGTCATGATTTTGGAACCAAAACATAGGAATTTGCACAGATGATGTTTGCATACTCCACAGGAAGTAAACAGGAATCAAAAAAGAGAGAAGGTGCATGCAAGACACAAAGGAAAATTACATGAGGTTTAACCTCCTGTTAGGACTTAAGAATCCTATGCAAATGAGGTGAAGGAAAGGAATCCACAGGAATTTTGGTGGTCTTATTCTTTGATCCAAAAAGTTGTGTCCGTATGTAGGCATATTGCACAAATTCCAAACGGTTGAAATCCAAAAGGTCCCTTATTGCACAAATTCCAAACAGTTGAAATCCTATTAAGATCTTTCAATTCAGTGAGGGCTTCATAGTAGGGAATGTTATGCAAGATGGAAGTAATGCATAAACTTACTATATTGAATATGTTAGCAGTTTGTGTCCGTATGTCAGAACTTGAAAATCACAAAGGTCTTGTATGAAAATTTGTATCTTCATATTTTTTTTATAACTTAACGAGTTCTAGTACAATATATAACTATCTAAAAAGATTTCGGAACACCTTTTGCTCAGGACTCGTTACATATATTTATGCCCCCAAAAGAAACAACTGCTTCACACAAATTTAAGGGACCACATTAGTGATATACAGAAGAAAACTCAGAAACATGTAGTGATATAAGATCATAATTTGACAAAGAATTGATGCAAAGGGCATAATTTGGTAACATTATCTAACAATGCACTGATACATAAATTGACGTACCAGTACCATTTATAACAGTTGCATTTTCCCTCACATCAGTGCAAATATGTTTGGAAATGTCTCCTGATGTGCAATAAAACTTCAATTGGCAGCTTGTACTTCCTGGAAGTTAGTCTTCCAAAGGAGATGAGCGCTTAAAGTTTCAGTCTAACCCAATAAGTGATATGGGCAAATGCATCATGGACTTACAACAAGGTATACTACTTTTCCTTGACATTACTATTGTGCTATTTATTAAGAAATAAATTTCACTGTCCCTATTCCTTTAAACTTAGTTTCCAAATTACTAGTAGAAATGAATAGTTGAACCTGCAAGTGACACCAAATTCCATTTCTTCATGTATGAAAATAAAGCATCATAAATCGTCAATAGTCGTGCCATGTATCTACTACAATGTTCCATTCTAAATAACTATGGATGTGCAGAGACATAACAATCCTTGAGGTATCATGGAAACCTAATAACTAGGGAAGGTGCATTTTAGCTGCGAATGATCCTCAGCAACCCTCCACTCAAGTAATCAGTCATGCACTTGTCTAAAATGAGTCCCTAACAGTCGCAATTAATTACAATAGAAATCGCATGTATCAACTTAATTGCTTAGTGTGTTCTTTTTACACATATAGATACACTGGACCTAAGTGATCACTGAGAAACGGAAGATGGGTAAATATTTGGAAAATCATATTTTAAGTGAACTATACTTTTGCAAACGATAAACATAACTTCTGTGAAGAAAATATACAAGACCGAAGAATTGGTTAGGAGAAACAAGTTTGGCCATCTTACCTTAGTATTTCATTCATGGAACTGGCAAGACAGCATGACCTCTGCAGCATCACATTTCTGTATTTTCTACAGGTGCTGATTGGAAGGATGTGTATACAATTACATTCCATGATATGTTCTTCTCCAATCTATTACAATGACTTTCAAATCTAGGCCCTCATCAATGACCTCCAGTTGCAGGGCTACCGTAGCTGCAAGAAAATTAGAACTCTCAAACTCTGACAATGTACATAACAAATAAAACTGTACTTACTGGAAGGGAGAAATAAAAGGACTCGTATGATGTAAATAATAAAAAGGAAAACTATGAGATGAACAATTGATCTCCATTTGTTACCAAAGTGAATTGTATCTCGTGTGCTCCAACACGTATGCTTCAAAGTTTACTTTATGCAAAGGTTAAACCCAGTGACTTGCTATCAGCTGTTGACATATTGTTTTGGTAAGAGATAACATATGGATTTAGGCCAAACTCATGAGATCCAGAGCATTTTTTTACAGATAATGGAGGCCTTTATTACCCTCAGCCTCTTCATCATAGATGCATATAGACTTATTACATCGTTTATTAAATAGTCGCCACCAACCATACCGCACCAAAAGCAGGGAGAGACAAAAACATCAAAACAATCCATTGGAAGTATGTTGGAAGGCTGTACCTCGAGAACTTGAATATAGTATATTGTAGGCAATTTTACACTAGTGGGCTATTGGTAAGTTTACAGAAACTCTAAAGGCGAGCTTCGGTTTGGATCTAATTGATTTTAGCGAAAGTTAAAGCTAAAATAAACTTAGCCAGCAAGAGTAAAGCGGTTCCAAAATATTTCATGGACACAAGCAGGGATCAGGACAGTCTAAGGCTCTTTTATTGGTTTTCTTTTTTTTTTCTCCGTTTAGCTTTTCCCTCACCTCCATCCTCTCTAAGAATTAACATCAATGTCTTATTACGAAAAGCATATAATCAATCTCTTTCAGTGTGTTATCATAATCCCAGTTGGTTGGTTCTCTAAACTATGAAGCTTGGAAGCTTGGTATAAGTAATTTGATTTCCAGAACTATCTTGGTTTCCACATTAGGCTCAACGACCAACTTGATTGAACAAAAATATTACGATTGAGTATTGACCAACATTTGAAAGTTTAGGGTAATAGGAAATCTCTAGAATGCCAAGCAGCAAAATGGTAGATGGGATCGCAGGGACTTTCAAGTGCTACAACAGGCTGGAATGGCCCTTCCTTGTTGAAGTATTGGCAAGATCGCGTAAAATAAGAAGATGGATGAGTTATATTCGTTCAATGTTTACTAACTACTGGCTCTGCAATATACGAAACCTTGAGAAAGTATATGCTTGAGCCTTCAGATATTGCAGGGAATCAGCAAGAACAGAACTTGCGCACAATTGAACTTGAGATCAACCCCATGGATTAGCAGATAAACACACAAGCTTGGTGCACCCCAACATGGTGTTTTCTTCTGTTCCTTTTATTTAACTCGATGCAAAAATACTCCAGCGTTTAAAATGGCCCTTCCTTGTTGAAGTATTGGCAAGATCGCGTAAAATAAGAAGATGGATGAGTTATATTCGTTCGATGTTTACTAACGACTGGCTCTGCAATATACGAAACCTTGAGAAAGTATATGCTTGAGCCTTCAGATATTGCAGGGAATCAGCAAGAACAGAACTTGCGCACAATTGAACTTGAGATCAACCCCATGGATTAGCAGATAAACACACAAGCTTGGTGCACCCCAACATGGTGTTTTCTTCTGTTCCTTTTATTTAACTCGATGCAAAAATACTCCAGCGTTTAAAATGGCCTCATACCAGCCAAATTATAGGTGGCACACTGCCAGGGCCTTAAGCCCAACTTGAGCCCTTGAAGGACTTCTATACAAGTCAAGATGTAGTAAATGCAGACTGAGCCGAACGAGGGAAACATACCAGCCTAATTAATTAAGGGGTACTTTATTTGACGACAACCTGACAATGCTAAACATAACTCTGATTCCCTAATAATGCTCATTGTGTGTATTCTCCAGATGCAACTTGCATTATAGCAGAGCATTTATACGTGAAATGCTCCTGAAATGACCAGATCAAATGTAGACCCACACAGTTCCTACCAAATCTTCTGACACAAAGCCCTAAAATTAAGTTTCACTTCCTCCGGCTCTGGCTCATGGTATTTCAATTGCAATTGTACCGACCATCAAAGATTTGACACAAGTTTCTTACCTTCGGCCTGCTACCCTCACCTCCCTCTCTTTGGCGGAATGGTAACTTGATTAACATTCTATTGACAGCACTCATGTACTTGGCCAATCTGGAGTTCTAGACCCTCTCATCAGAAACAGTCTGCCAGATTGGAGCGTGCAGGTACAATGCTGGCTGAAGGTCATTTTTGCACATACCGTCTCGTTAAGGATCCTCCTGCATGGAGGGATGTGAAGAGATGTTATTCACAAACAGTTAAAACTTATAATCCGACCAGCCCCTTCCCTTATTTCCTTTGCTACAAGCACATTGCCCAGATGTGAAGTATCATGAAACGGATCCTAGTACAAGGACATGTGCTCCCAAGAACTGAATTGGATTTCAGAGATGGGTTCAAATTCTTAAGAACTGGAATATACAAGCCGATTATAAATCCAATTTTTCAGGTTCCAAACGAGTGCCAGGGTAAATAAGAGAATCTCCACCTGCTAGAATTTGAATGGAATCAACTAGTCCAGTTCAGGACTTCAAGTTGACCCAGACACTGGAATTAGATTCCGATCCCATGTTTCTAGGGCACAATGCATATTACCAACGTGGGTGGTACATTTCGTACACCTAACAGCAAAAGCGGGGACAGATCTGGCGCAAAATTAGTAAATCTAGCAAACAGGAAACACGACACTCTAATAATACAGGTCGTGCGCACCTCGCGTACCAGAAGGAATCTGGGGCGGAAACAAATCAGCGCGGCGCGGACTGCCCTCGTGTGTCTGCCGCGGAGCAGGTCAGGGAAGAGGAGAGGGTCGTGTGGCCATCGCCGTGCGGCATGCCGTGCTGGGGCTAGGTCTTCCAGTCGTCGAACCAACGGCTAGGAGAAGGGGGTGTGTTTGTATAAGAAAAAAAAAACCCACCAGTTGGCACTTTATTGCAAAGTCTTCTATATATAAATAGCTAGCCTTCGTTAACCTATTTCTTTCAACGTGCAAACATTTTTAACATGCACTAGAAAAAGCATACCTCAACATTCAATGAGTCATAGGTGGTGTTTGTTTCTCTAGTCCTAGGACTTTTTAAAAAAGACTCTCAAGGAGGTGCTTCTAAGAACTTTTAGCAAAAAGTCTCAAAAAAGTCTCACCCTGTTTGGTTTGCTAGAGACTTTTTCTAGTCCCAACACAAAAAGTCTCTGAAACCAAACACCTCCATAAAAAAGGTTTATCTCAACATGCAGACGTGCATGATATATTTAATAAATATTTTACAAAAAATATAATAATCAAACACAAAAAAACCATATGTATTTTTAGTTTTAACTCTTATATTATTTCTCTGAATATTCTTATTTTCATAAAATTAATATCTCTGAAATATATTGCAAATATTCCGGTAACAACGTGCGGGGCATTATCTAGTTTAACAGAGTTAGGGTGTCTGCATCTTGACCCCCAAACCGGTGGGACCAGTCTCACAGATATGGGAGTATCCAAAGCTAGCCGCAAGTATGCAGTTACATTTCGGAAGAAGTTTAATGAATGTGAACAAATTTGATGCAAATTTAAAACGGATGAAGAGCCCATAGTTCATTCTTCAACAGAAGATCATAGCCTAGAAGGGTATTTAAATTCCAGTTGTAATGTGTGCCCCAACATATGTTTCAAATCTATGATAACATGTAGCACGGTATAGCTGTCAAAATCCAAGCTATGTACGCCAAAACACCGGTGTAAACATTTCTTCAAATATCAAATATAACCTAAAATGTAGCAGCAAGAACTTTCACTCTTTGAGAACAAAATAAAACAATATATATGAACAAAAGAGACAAACGGCTAGGAAAAGGTGAAAAGAATACTGGAGCGTGTTACGGTCCCTGCCACCCTGGCCCCACCTGCAGCAACCACTACGGGCCAGGCTGCTACATCAACCAACGGACTGGAACAACCGCGACGCAAAGTGAAGCCCAATAGCATGTTTCCGGCCCATACTTGGGAGACGACGGGTAGGGTTAAGTAGGTCTCAAAGCCTCCTGCGCGAGGTGTGGAGAAAGTAATTGGTTGGCTGCGGCTCTCTTCCCTCCTGATTCCCCTCTCTTCTTCCGTGGAACCCTGGACCGATCGGGGCTTGTATCGAATATTTACTCAGAGTACTACTTAGAGCGTGTGGGAACATAACAATAGTTATCAGAGCCAGCCCGATCCACCGGAAAAAAATTCCACCCTTCCCAATCTCGTCGGGTGATTTCCATCTTGAAAGTCCATGCGGTGCCCCCATGTGTGGTTTTGGTAATTGATGACATTCTCTATGGACTAATGGTTGCATTGAGTTATATTTGAAGGATTTGTCTATAGGCATTTCTTGAAGTCCATGTGTTGGTTTCAAGGAGTTTATGTGTTGACCAAGGTGCTATTAAGGAATTATCCAAAGATTGGTCATGTGAGAGTTGAGTTGTAACGTCCCGGATATAACATTCCATAATTGTAACTCCAACTCTTGCCATTTCCGGCAATGTTATGTTATATTCTTCGTGGTTGAGTTTTGTCCTCGTTTTTGCATTTTGTCCATGTCATGCATTTCATCTCATGTCATTATGTGCATCTCATTTGCATTCGTGTTCGTCTCATGCATCCGGTCATTTTCCCCGTTGTCCGTTTCGGAATCCGACACTCACACATGCACCTGTTGCACCTCTCAGATCTTGTTTCGTGAGCGGGAGAAAAATGTTCTCGGAATGGGCCGAAATTTGTCGAGTGGCCTTGGTACATCACCGGTAGGCCGCCTGTCAAATTTCGTTCCATTTGGAGGTCGTTTGATGCCCCCAACGGTTAACCGTGTAACCGCCGAAACCCCTCTCTCCTTGCAGCCCAACACCCCTCCACAACAGCCCGCTAGCCCATCTAAACCCCCTCCATGCTCTCTGTTGTTGGAGCACGATCGTGTGGGCGAAAACCGCACCTCAATAGCCCTCTCCTAGCTCCCACAATCTATAAATAGCCCCCCCTCTGAAATTCACGGGTGAAACCCTAGCATCTCCTCCTCCGCGCCACCGGACACGTCCGCCGATGGCCTGACGCGTCCAGCCGCCGTCTCGGACGAATCCACTCGCGCCACATGGCCTCCGCCGCTGCCGCCGGCCCGCGAGCCCGGATCAGGCCCACGCGGCCCGAGTCGCCGCCTCCCGCGCCCGCATCGCCCCCGACCTCCCGCGCCGCCTCCGTCCGCCGGTGCCGCCGCCGCGAGCTCGCCGCGCTGTCGCCGCCGACCCGCCTCGGCGCCGCCCGCGCCCTCCGTCGTCGCCGCACCGGATCTGTCCGGATCCGACCGGAGCGCCCCATCGCCGACCTTCCTCCGGCCATCTCCTCGCCCTCGCTGGTGACGTGCTCGTCGCTGCCTTGGTTTGCATGCACGGAACCCTAGATCTGAGGTGGTTTCTTTTCTTCAAGTCCCTGCGATTTCATCTCATGTGTGCTACTTTGCTATGTCATAACTCCGTGCTTGTAGCTCCGTTTTGCATGCATGATATGTCGAAATGTTCATCTCATGATGCTCTACATGCTAGTGTCTTTTTCATGCATGTTATTGTCAATATTGGTGCCCTAATATTCGTTGCAAAAGTGCTAAATGATATTATCTGCTGGAAACTATCAGTACTTGCTGATTTGTCTTTTTATAGCATTTTGTGTGTTTGTCTTTTGAGCATCATGTCTACATGTTTTAGGAGCATCTTCATGCCATATTTACTGTGGTGCAATCCTTGTATTTTTATGTGCTCTGTGGTGACTAGCACAAGCATGCCAAGTAGGCCACTTGATGTTGCTGATTTCAGCCACTTAGCAGAAAACTATGTCTTTTCCTGTTACATTAGATTGCCATGTTAACTTGTTGCCTCTAGTGAATACATGCATGTTTTGATGAAGTTCAGTAAGGATGTTTTGAAGATATGGTTATGCTCTATGCATCGATGCCTTTGTTTGCAATTATGGGGTGCTTTAGCTTGTCATTACCATGCTCTCGATTTGCTAAATATTATTGCTGTCAGTCTATTACCAGGAAGTGCATTTTTGCCATGTGTTTTGCTAGTGATCCATGCACCCTATGACCATGCTCTTGCCATGTTTAGCTTCATAATTGTGTATTCTTATTATTGGTTGCTTTGTTATGCCATGAAATGACTTGTGGTGAGTTGCACAAGCTCGCAAAGTTGCTATCATGAATCTGTTTCTGCCATGCTTGATTTTCCTCCAAGTCCGAAACCTGTTCATATCACTTGCCATGTTTGCATTGATGCTACCATCTTTTCTATGGGTCTTTGGCTCAAGTTCAGTAAGGGAGTTTTGTTCATTACCTTTAGTACTAGCATTCCATGCTCAAGTTTGTCTTGATATGTTCCTGTAGCATGTAGTTTACTAGCTCTAAACATTGCTAACTGATGTTGTTTCTGCCATGATCAGTGATTTTCTGCTAAGTCTGTGAAACTGTTGTCATTTGCATTCTTGCCATGCTGTTTTAGACTTGTTCTAGTTAGTTCTAGCAGTAGCTCAGTGTTCATGATTTGTAGAGCTCCACATGTACTTCACTGCCATGTGTTTTGGTTTTATGTTGGGGTGTTGTAGCATATTTTCATGATGCATCTTAAGTGCTATGTTGTTGTTAAGCGCAGTTTTGCATTGTTCTTGTTTTGCTCGTCATTTGCAAACCGTGCATCCGTTTCCGGTGATCTTCATATCGATTTTGACCGAAATCTCTCAACCTATCCAGTGGCATCCTTGGTTTGCCAAGTTGATTCCATGATCATCTTTTCCCTTCTGGAGTACCCATATGCATTGCACATCATACCTTGCATTCCATGCCATGTCTTGCATCATGTTGCTTGTGCATTGCACCATGATTGATTGTTGTTCCCTTGCTTGTGTTCTTGCTTTGGGTAGAGCCGGGAGACGAGTTCGTGAACGAGGATCCTATTGAGTACGTTTACGAGGAGCAAGCTTTCGACAACCCTGAGAACTTTGCAGGCAAGATGATCATTACCCCCGATATCACTTCTATTTTTGCTTGCTAGTTGTTCCTTCTATCGCTATGTCGCGCTACCTACCACTTGTTTATCAAGCCTCCCATATTGCCATGTCAAGCTTCTAACCCGCCTTCCTAGCAAACCGTTGTTTGACTATGTTACCGCTTTGCTCGGCCTCTCTTATAGCGTTGCTAGTTGCAGGTGCAGTGCAGGTTGTTCCATGTTGGAACATGGATATGTTGGGATATCACAATATCTCTTATTTAATTAATGCATCCATATACTTGGTAAAGGGTGGAAGGCTTGGCCTTTTTCTTGGTGTTTTGTTCCACTCTTGCCGCCCTAGTTTCCGTCATACCAGTGTTATGTTCCTTGATTTTGCATCCCTAACACGGTGAGGGTTTATGGGCCCCTCTTGATAGTTCGCTTTGAATAAAACTCCTCCAACAAGGCACAACATTGGTTTTACCATTTGCCTAATAACAACTAGAACTTGCATAGGGACTTTCCGGACCCCGTGGGCCAGTGCTCCTCATGAGTGTTGGTCCAAACCCAGGCAGACTGCGAGGCCGCCTCGGGGAAACCCGAGGTATGTGGTATATACCTGTAGGCTGACCCATCCAGACGTGGCCTGAGACGAGATACACGCGGCTATTATCAGGGTGACGGCACACCGGGAGGTCTTGCTGGACTAGTTTACCATTGTCGAAATATCTTGTGCACCGAGATTCCGAGTCTGATCAAAGGGTCCCGCAATGGAGCATTGTCTCTGTGGATCATGAGCTTGTCATGGGCTAAGTTGGGACACCCCTGCAGGGTTTAAACTTTCGAGAGCCGTGCCCGCGGTTATGTGGCAGCTGGGAATTTGTTAATATCCGGTTGTAGAGAACTTAACACTTGACTTAATTAAAATACACCAACCGCGTGTGTAATCGTGATGGTCTCTTTCCGATGAGGTTAGGGAAGAGAACACGGTGGGGTTATGCTTGAACGTAAGTAGCTCAGGATCACTTCTTGATCACTTCTAGTTTACGACCGTTGTGTACTTTCTCATCTTAATCTTGTACTCGTATGTTAGCCACCATATTTTCTTAGTGCTTGCCGCAACTCCACCTTATAACCACATCCTACCTTTAAGCTTAAATAGTCTTGATCTCGTGGGTTTTGAGATTGCTGAGTCCTCGTGACTCACAGATACTACAAAAACAGTTGTAGGTGATGCCACCGAGCTCAAGTGGGAGTTCGATGATGACCTTGGCCGTTACTATGTTTCCTTTCCGGATGATCAGCAGTGGCGCCCAGTAGGGACAATCAGGACTTAGCATGGGGGTTGTCTTATTTTCATTTGGATCCGTCTGTAGTCGGACCTTGTGTGTACTCTAAATGATGTATGAATAATTTGATCATTGTGTGATGTGGCGATTGTAAGCCAACTATTTACTTCCTTGTTCATTTACATGGGAATGTGTGAAGATGACCCTTCTTGCGATCATACCAAAATGCGGTTATGCCTCTAAGTCGTGCCTCGACACGTGGGAGATATAGCCGCATCTTGGGCGTTACATGAGCTTATTGCAAGCATGTATTGAATAAGAAGATTGTGTGATCATTCATGCTTATCTTCAAGGTATCATCCAAATGAGTAGAGTTGGAAAGGTTCAAGGTTGACCAAGACTAAGTCAAGAGTGAATCAAGTTGATCAACTCACAAAGTGTAGAAGATGTACCGAGAGGGATCAAGTGATCCCATGGTATGGTAAGCATTGTCCATTATGCTTTGTTTACTAACCCATGATCTACGTGTGAGTTCTATGTGGGGTTAGGTTTGTTTCCATGGGTTTGCATCAAGAGGAAGATCTCATACAACCCATCGAGGATGACATCAAGTGGCGATCATCATCAAGTTTGCGGTGTGCAAGTTCAAGTGGAGCATCACGATGAAGCTTGCCGTCCATTGTGGTGTCAATGGACTTGTGAAAATGTGCCAAAGAGTGGCTCACCCGGAGTGGAGTATGGGGGACCAATCAACTAGTCTTTATTGAGCTAACGCAATCAAGAAAGGTGGTCCAACTTGAGGGAGTCAAGATTGTCATCATCTAGCTCAAGTGGACTTCGTGCAAGGCAAAGGTTTTCCCTTGATAGGTTTTCTATTTTACCGGTCTCATGGTGATAGTTTGGAGACTGGGTTATAGGATCGATAGCGGTACTATCAAGGGGGGCTCTCAAGTGAGTAGCTTGACCGTATCATTTTACCGGTCTTATTCGAGGAAGGGTTCTCACCATTTTCTTATGGGACTTTTCTAATTTGCTTATTATTGTTATTTCTATCAAGATTGTGTTAGCCCATGTCGTTAGCTTTCCAACAAACTTGGTTTTGTTGAATTCGAAGTCCGTTTGCAAAAGTTGTGGCTGTTTTGGTTCCCTTAAAAGGCTGCAGTGGTACTACTGCGGCTACTACCGCTTGGAGGGGATGTAATTTTTTACTGCCGCTCCAGAGTGGTACTACCGCGGCTACTTCCGTGGCTACTTTCGCTCTGGACCAAAATCTCGTATTAAGTCCAGCCGTGGTAGGCACGGATGTATTTTTTACTACCGCTCGCAAGCGGTAGTACCGCTACCCCTAGCAGTAGTATCGTGAGGACGAGCAGTAGTACCGCTCCAGCGGTTCTACTGGCCTTTTGCCTCCTCGCTACTGTTTTTCAAAGGACTTCCACTGCCCTAGCGGTAGTACTGTGCGGGCTGTGAGCATAATGGTTGGATTTTTTCCCTCCTATAAAAGGGGGTCTTCTTCCCCAATAAACCTTATCCTTTGAGCTCGTGTTCTTCCCCCATTGTTGACCTTCTTCGAGCTTGCTAACTCTCAATCCCTCCATGGATTCTTGCTAGTTTTGAGGGAAAAGAGAGATCTAAATCCACATTTCCACCAATCACTTTCTCCTCTATGTGAGGGGAACCCCTTGGATCTAGATCTTGGAGTTCTTGGTGTTCTCCTTCTTGTTCTTCCTCTCATTTCCCTCCCTAGCATTAGTTGCTTTGGTGGGATTTGAGATGGAAGGACTTGGGAACTCCGTGTGTGCCCTTGCCATTGCATTTGGTGCATCGGTTTGAGTTCTCCACAGTGATACGTGGAAGTTACAAGTTGAGAAGCTTATTACTCTTGGGTGCTTGGTACCCTTGAGCTTGTTCCTCTTGGCTGCTTGGGCGCCCTAGACAGTTGGTGGTGTTCAGAGCTCAATCATTGTGGTGTAAAGCTCCGGGAAGGTGTCGGGGTCTCCAATTAGGTTGTGGAGATCAAGCCGAGCAATTTGACGGGTTCTAGTGGCCGCCCCCAAGGGTTGCCAAAGTGTACGGGTTCGGTGACTGCCCTCAAGGGGCCCTTAGTGGAATCACGACATCTTGCATTGTGTGAGGGCATGAGGAGATTACGGTGGCCCTAGTGGCTTCTTGGGGAGCATTGTGCCTCCACACCGCTCCAAATGGAGATTAGCATCCGCGAGGGTGTGAACTTCGGGATACATCATCGTCTCCGCGTGCCTCGGTTATCTCTTATCCGAGCCCTTATGCACTTTACTTCGTGATAGCCATATTGTTTCTTGTCATATAGCTTGCTATCACTTAGTTGTTTATCTTTCTTAGCATAACTTGTTGGTGCACATAGGTGAGCCTAGTTGTTGTAGGTTTTGTGCTTGACAAATAACCGCTAGGTTTATTCCGCATTTGTTCAAGCCTAAACCATAATTATTTTAAAGCGCCTATTCAGCCCACCCCCTATAGGCAACATCCTTGATCTTTCAATTGGTATCAGACCCTCGTCTCTCTTTGTTAGGCTTAACCGCCTAGAGAGTAAGGATGTTGACTAGGGAATTAGGATTCTCTGACACTCTTAGTTTCGATGGCACAAATTTTGATGTTTGGGTAATTCCCATGCTTAATCTCTTTAGGGTCATGGACCCAAATTTAGAGCGAATTGTAGATATGGGTTTTTCTCCTCCAAAGGATCCGCAAATATTATCTTTAGAGGATGAAAAAAACTCTTATCTCAATGCCCAAGCTTCTAATGTGCTTTTCGATGCTTTGAGCAATGTAGTTATATTTCAACTCATGCCATTCTAGGATGCTCATTGAGTTGTGGACAATGCTTCAAGTTAAATATGGCGTGTCCAAGATATTTGGATATGATTGTACTCTCTCCACCTCCGGTCGTATAGTGTTCTCAACTTCCTCTAGTTCACCTACATCTGGTTTGCCACAAGGTAATGCTATGGTGAGTAGTGTTGGTCATTGCAATGATGATAGTGTGCTTATCGTTGATGACTCTCCATCACTATCTTATTACAATGCTCCATCTTTGGACTTTAACACTTCGTGCACCTTACATGTTTCACATGCTTGTGTTGATAGTCCGTGCATATCATGTATAAATAGCTTGACTAAATCTCATTATGATATGCTTTCTATATCTAGTTGCCATGCTAAATATTCATGTATTTCCTCGAGTTGTTATGCTAACAATGTAGAGGAAACACAACACCCCATGGAACAAGATGTGGTCTTGAATGGTGCTTCAAGGGATCCCACATCATCATCTATTGCATTTTGCCTTATGGCTAAGGCTTCAAAGGTATCTCCCACTTTGAATCCCGATATAATTATGATGATAAGAATGATGATGATGTTGAATTTGCTTGCCTTGAGTAATCAAGTATGTGTATGTTGGTTTGCACATCATGTACGTGAGAGTATTGTGTCGAGCCTTTTTGCATCTTGTGTGTATCTTAGTTGGCTCTTGTGAGAGATTAATGGAAAATCCCATTTTGGGGAAGTGATGTGCTTTGTGCACCTCACAATCCTATAAATGTGTGTACATGAGGAATACCATCTAGTGTTGATATTACAAGATTATCTAGTTGCTATGTGGTATGTCTTCTCATGAGAAATTCAAATTCTAAATAGTCCATTAATTATCTCTTGTTGGATCATTTTATTTGCCTCTTGTTTATCTTTAATTGGTATCACATTATGGGGGAGTAATATGCTATGCGTATATTACATTATTACTAGCCTAGAAAATGTGCACATTTGAGATATTATCACCTAGAGTAGATATTGTAGATTATCTTGTTCCTAGGTGGCATGTTAGCTCTACAAGTTGCAAGTTGCTTATGTGTTTGGTGTGAAGATGATGTCGGATATCCTTGCTATCTACCATCGGGAATTATTTCCAAATACTTCTTATCTTTTGACAATTGGTACTCACTTATGTATAGTAGAAGTTATTGATCATCTTCACGTTAGCGTTTGCTTCACTACAAAAAATACACTTCTGTGATGATACATGTTTGTCACAGTAGGTCACATTTTCTGTCATGCATGTACATCCATGACGATTTTATGACAGAATCAAGATAGTCATACCTGTGCTGTCGTAGAAGTGTTCCATGACATTACCAAAATTATCATCATGGAAGTGTCCACTTCCATGACGATAAATGGCGTGTCATGGAAGTGTTTTCATCAAGGGTAACCAACACGTGGCATCCACCGTAACGGGTCACCGTTAAGCTATCGGGTCCGGTTTTTGATCCGATAACCCGTTAACAGCCCAGACAATGGGGATTTTCCATGTGTAAAATTCTCATTGGCCGGAGGAAACACGTGTTGGCTCACTGTTGGGACAGATGTCATCCACTCATTCGACAGGAGGCGCCTATGATACGTCGACACGTGGCACGGCCCAACAAAGGCCCATTCCGGTGAAAAGGCCAGCTCGTTTGACTTGGTCAAAAGGTAGCGGGCCAACCCACGGAAAGCCTGTTAACGGCCTATTCGTATATAGCCAATTTACGGGCCGCTAACTCATGGCCTGTTACGGCCTATCGGAATTAAGCCCAGTAGCTTCACTTGGGCCATCCAATATGATTCCATCCCGCTGTAACTTTCGGCCCATGTATGGCCCATGATGTCTTTCGGCCCATATGAGGCCTGATACTTCCATTTTGCATCATGCTTTTATATCGATATTTATTGCATTATGGGCTGTTATTACACATTATGTCACAATACTTATGCCTTTTCTCTCTTATTCTACAAGGTTTACATGAAGAGGGAGAATGCCGGCAGTTGGAATTCTGTGCTGGAAAAGGAGCAAATATTAGAGACCTATTCTGCACAACTCCAAAAGTCCTGAAACTCCACGAAAATCAGTTTTGGAATATATAAAAAATATTGGGCGAAGGAAGCACTAAAGGGGCCACCCACTGTCCACGAGGGTGGAGGGCGCGCCCTACCCCCTAGGCGCGCCCCCTGCCTCTTGGGCCACCTGGAAGCCCCCCAATGCCCATCTTCTGGTATAAGGTGTATTTTGCCCTGGAAAAAATGAGAAGGAAGCTGTCGTGGAATTGTCACGGCAGATGTCCTAGTGAAAGGACTTAGTCGTAGGGCCATCACAACTAGGAAACTTAAAGGGGTTAATCGGGACAAAGGACACGAGAGGTTTTATACTAGTTCAGCCCCTTACGATGAAGGTAAAAGCCTACGTCTAGTTGTGTTGGAATTGCTGGGGGTTCGATTACCAAGAGGCTCAACTCACCGGTTTGGTTCTCGACTTGATTGTCCCTCTCCTAAACCGCCACCGGGTCGTCCCCTTATATACACGGGTTGACGCCTGGTGGCTTACAGAGTCCCGGCCGGCTCATAATCGTGTCCGGCTCGGTGACTTCCTTTACATGCCTTTCTTTACAAGTATTTTCACCCATATGGCAGTTTACAATAACGGGCTTTTAAGCCGGCCCAAGGCCTTTGGGCTTTCTATATATACTAATAAACTATCATCTTGACTGTATATTGGGCTTCTTATGTAACCCGCCATTAAGGCTGACCCGGCCCCTCCTGGGCGGGTCTTAGCTGATAGTAATATCCCCAACATTAGGCCCCAGGTTGACTTTGAACTTTGTTCTTTGTCAATCTTCAATACTTAGGCAGAATTCATCCTCTGTCTGAAAATTTCCTTAACCCACCATGACGTCATCTTTTTGAAACACAAAAAACTTTCATGATGTCATCTTCCAACGGATCTTTCATTTTTAATGCCTTCCGGGAATCGAGGCATCTGTTCAGTTGAATAATCATTATTGGGTCTCCTTGATTTTCGCGCCCACCTGTTCACGCACTCCCTTATAAATAGGCATAACTTGGGTCTTTCTCATTCTCCTTTCTTCCTCATCTTCTTCCTCTCGCAACCCCCGTCGCTGCTTGAGCTCCACCGCCGCCGCAACTCTCATCGTCGTCGTCGAGCTTGGCCGCTGCATCACCCTTGAATCCATCCAGAAAACGCGGCGACTCTTCACGGCAGGCCTGCATCTTGTAAGTTTTCTTCTCTCTCACCCACCTAGATCTGTTCTAGGTTTGCGAGTTCTTCAGTGTTCTTCATCTATTCATCACAGACCGTCTTGTAGATCTTCTCCGCAACTTCTTTTGATCCAGAAAAAAGATTTAACTCGCGCGGTAGCTGTTTGGCATTCATTTTGGATATCAGTAGATCCCTTTTACCTGTATAAATGCTCCGTTATAGTCGATGAACTCATCTGTACTATGTTTTTAGGTCTAGAATATTTCCCTTTTTGAAACAACCTTTTGATCCAAAATGATAATGATCACTTGGTGAAACTTGTTTATGCCAACACTTAACTGAATCTGCCCTCTGAGAAAATCTGTAGTCATGGCGGCTTACCACTCCGGCTTTCTTTTCCCTATATGTCATTAGCCCTTAGTTAAACCGCCATTACTTGCTTTCTAATTGACCGTAGACTGAACCGGCATATTATTATTTATTTTTCAGTTCATTGCACATCATGCCATCAAAGTCACCCACCGTCTGTAATTGGGTCCCTTCATCTGTAACTGAGGAACGGTTAAAAGAGTTCTTCATCGTTGGGTTTTTGCCTGCAAAGAATGTCATGTCTTATCATGCTCCTGACCCAGAGGAAGATCGTCCCAATCCAAAAGACGGAGAAGTGATTATCTTCACTAACCACATGAACCATGGCTTTTCACCGCCCGGTTCAAAATTCTTCAAAGAGGTCCTTCATTTTTTCAAACTCCATCCTCAGGACCTTGGACCCAACTCTATTTCCAACATTTGTAACTTCCAAGTGCTTTGTGAGGCATATCTTCAACAAGAGCCCACCGTAGAGCTGTTTAGAGAGTACTTTTATCTGAATCGTCAAAATGAATGCACCAACGGATCTAGCTTAGAACTTGGAGGCATCTCGCTTCAGCACCGTCAGGGTGCCGTTTTTCCTCTCATCGTCTTACCAAGCCACCCAAAGGATTGGAACCAAACTTGGTTTTATTGTCAGGATACTTCTCCAGCAAACGAGAAGCCTCTGCCGGGTTACCGCCCTAGTCGTCTTGACTCCAAGTTCACCCTTCCGGATAAGCTTACTGTTGCTGAACGTAGGAAGCTTCTTCCCTCCATTAGAAGAATCAACAGCTTGTTGGGTAATGGTTTAACCGGAGTAGATCTGACCCGTTGCTGGATCTCATGGCGGGTTATTCCATTAAGTCGTCGATCTCAACTGATGTATGAATATGACAGAAGCCCGGACAACCCTCTTCGTCACAGCCCAGTTGAACTCACTGAAGAAGACATTGTTTCGATGTCAACCCTTTTGGTAAATGGGAAGTACAAAGATTGCAGTATTTTTGGGTTAAGTCCCTTCTGCAAGATTAATCCGGTGCCAGAAGTAAGTACATCCTGATCTCTTTTTCGTGTTTTGCCCAACTATTAGTACTTAATACTGATCTTTCTTCTTGTCTTTACAGGCCAATTCTGACTTCTGGAAGGTGAAATATGGCCATGAAGCTGCCAAGAAGGCGAAACTCGCCGCCATGAACGCCAAGAAAACAGCCTAGAAATCCAAGAAGAAGAAGAAGAAAACCACTGCTGAAGATTTAATGAAGCTTGATGACACGTCTGACTCAGAGGTAGCCCTTGACTCCCTTGGCCAATTTTTTAACACTCTTATTGACACTGATCCTTACCAGGATGACACTGGGGCCAGTCAGGATGAGGAAGTAGAGGTAACTATCATTTCCTCCGACTCAGAGCCCTTACCAAGACACAAAGTTCGTTGAGTGATCCATAAAGTAAGGTTTTCTAACCCTTTAGCTCACTTGGATCCCAACTTTCATTTGAAAAAGCAGCAACATGAAAGCCGCCATGAAGTTGGAATTGAGGATGAATCGGCTGTTATCCTTCAACAAACCCCTCAGAAACGCCCGAACGAGGTTTAATTATTACTGTCTTTAACCCGTTTTAATGAATCCTGCTCCTTACATTTCTTTTAACTCTTTCCTTTATCTTTTCAGGAGGTGTCTCATTCTTCAGATGACTCATCTCAAACACAATTGCCGGCTTTCAAGACCGCTCCTGGGTAATCAGAACTTTTCCTATCTTCTAGGTTGCTCCACTATATCTTAACGCTGACAATTCTGCTATATTATTCTTTAGTGGCCAGGCTAAATCTAAGAAATCAAAGGTGGCTAAACCAACGGAAGACCTACCAATATCAGCATCTGAGCCGTCTAGGCCACCTTCTCCATTAACTGCAGCGCCAGAAGACCCGCCTATCAATGAAGCAAATCCTTCAGAGCTGTCCCTTGACAACACCACTATGAATCCTTCCACCGTTGGACTGTCAAGCTCAACTGACCCGTTGTCTCCACGTGTTCAAGATGTTCAAATTACTGGAAGTCGCTTCGTTGAGCCGGGGAACCCAACGGTGTTGGCTAGGGTGCACAACTAAGCAGGAAGCATTGGAAAGGCAAAAGGTTCGCTTTGATGTTGCCAACTACGACCGTCTTAATGCCAGTGATATCTTATCCGGCTATCTCAGTCATGTCCACTCCAGTCGTGAGTCTGAGATCGAGATGGTCAAGCAACTTCAGTTGAAGTATGAGGTATGTTATTTTTGGTTTACCAATATTCCTTCAGCCCCTAAGTCTTCAGCTTTAAAATACAGGCCAAGACTTTTACCTCTGAATCATTGCCTGATAGAAACAAAACTTGACCCATAGTCCCCAAGGACCGGTTTATTTTGAGCATTAATGAATTGGTACTTTTAGAATTAAAACCGCCTTCAAAATACTTAACACTCCGGTTTAAACTTGAAAAACTTGCTGAACCGCGTGCATTAGCCCCCAAGTGCCAAGTGCTGTTACTTTGTAAAGGACTTGGGACTTCAAATATGTTGGTAGAGTCATAAAAATTTGATTTGACATACATTAGCCCCCAAGTGTCAAGTGGTTTATTCATAAAGTACTTGAGACTTGAGTCTTGAAATTGGATACTAGAATTTGAAACCAAGTCTTGATTTATCTGAATGTTTTCACAGAATGCATTGTTTGAACTGAACTCCTAATTGACTGATACAAAAACCCGGCTAGCGAACTAGGAATCAGAAATTAAATCTTCCACCTCCCAACTGCAAATAAGCCTTTCTGAAATGGAGAAGTTGAAGACCAACTTTGCTGTCAAAGAGAAAACGTGGGCAGATGAGAAGATACTTCTGACTCGGCGAGCTGAGACAGCCGAAACAGCTCTGAAGGAAATTTCAACCGAACTGAACCGTTTAAAAGGCCGAGTGTCTCAGATGGTCGCTGCTATCTTTGTTAAGCTTCCTGATTTGATCTTTCATATGTGTTTCTTGTCAAACTGGAATATGATCCGTCAACTGACTCTGTGAAAAATGCATGTAGGTCCGTGAAGTAAGAATCTAAACCAAGACCTGTTGATTAAGATGAAAGTCGTATACACTTTAACTGCACAATTGTATATCGGCGCACAACGAGCTCTGGCTACCATCTCTCCTACTAATCAAGGGTCTAACCGGATCAGTGACGTCCTGAAGAAGCTGTCCATTCTCCCTGCCAGATTCCAAGAGGTGAAACGCTCCTGCGCGCGAGCTGGAGCTTTGACTTCCCTAAGCCGCTCCAAGGCTTGGGTACCAGATCTAGACCCGGCAGACGTGGCAAGGGGTTATCCTACCGTGAAGGAGGACGTGTCTCCTTTTGATCAGGATGACTTTATAGCCTGCGTCCGTGAAGTCCGGCCTCAGGCGACTAGCCTTGGAGATGACACCAATGTGGAAAAGTATCAACCGGGTTTTGACAGTGAGAATAATAAGATGGCCCCTCCTTCCTATAAAGTAACCGACTTGATCCCACCGGTGAGAGAAGACACATTTGCGTCGGAGGTTGATCCGATTGGCCTGATTGATGACGAAGCTGAATTTGTCGCCATGAACGGCTATGACTGGTCAAAACCCAACTTCTAGCAGATTCAAGATGTTGAGCCGGTGAGGGAAGGACAATGACCATCTTCATGGGCTTTAGAAAGCCTTGTAATAGCTTAGCTGTTAAAAACACCGCATTTTTGCTTATGCCATTGCGCATAAAACACTTCTATGTGAATCTGTGCTTCCGGGTGCCAATGTTTTAATGCTTTTCTTATGCCTCGTTTAATGCTTGTCTCTGCAATGTTTAAACTCTGTTCCTGTGATCACAAGGAAAATAGAAAGACCTAGCAAGGCGGTTTAGAAACAACTGGGTTTAAACACCTCTTTTACAACTCGTATCTCCACCTCAAAGAACAGAGACAAATATAAATAAAGGATAAGGTTTAATACTAACTCTTAAATTAACGCAGCCCGTAAGCACGTATAAATAAGAATTATACCTTGTCCTTGTTGATTCTTAGGCCGCCGGCTCAAATAACCTGGGTGACGAACTTGATAATTCAATATGTATAAAAGTTAATACTCCTTGAATATTCAACAATCATATCTCAGTTGCTCATACCTTTGGATCCTTAGACCACCGGTTTGAATAAGCCGAGCGGCTGTGTTGTCTAATAATTGAGCCGGCGAAGAAAACCAGGTTATCTCATTTGTAATATCGAAACAGAAAAAACTCAAAGGCAAGCAACAAACATAATTTTAACTCTGTATTCAAAAGATTGGGGGTTTCTGATTCGAATACGATCAGTAAACTGGACCAAAGGGGTTAAGCTAAGGTTTGAATACGACCATATAGCCCCCAGTGGCTTTGGTGTTGCGCCGATCAAGAGGGTAACGACAACTATGTTCTCTTTGGTTCGAATACGACCTATGTTTGAACAGGAAGCCCCCAAATGACCTTGAGAGGTTTTTAACGACCCTGATTCGAATACGATCCAAGTTGTCTCAAAAGGGGTTAAGCTATGATTCGGATACGATCAAGAAGCCCCCAAGTGAGTTTGGCCTTGAGCCGATCAAGAGGGTTATGACAGCTATGTTCTCTTTGGTTCGCACACGACCTATGTTTGAACAGGAAGCCCCCAAATGACCTTGAGAGGTTTTTAACGACCCTGATTCGAATACGATCCAAGTCGGCTCAAAAGGGGTTAAGCTATGATTCAAATATGATCAGCTCCTTAATAGTCATTTGTGAAAAAATAATAAAAATGCATAATCTTTGAAAAGAAAAGAGACCGATGGTCTTACTTTATTGCTTATCATCGTATATACAATGTGAACGTATGTACATGATGAGAGCCGGTGGCTCAGGTATAATACGACCGAAGTTGAGCAATGTTCCACGGCCGGCGGGTCTCCTCTTCCGACTTACGTGAGTTTGCATGCTCTCGAACGTCAATGAGGTAGTAAGACCCGTTGTTTAAATTTTTACTGACCACAAAGGGTCCTTCCCAAGGTGGGGATAACTTGTGTGCATCTGAAAGATCTTGGATGAGCCGGAGCACCAAGTCGCCTTCCTGAAAAGTCCTGGTCTTAACCCGGCGGCTGTGATAACGACGTTGGGCCTATTGATAGATTGCTGACCGTGCTGCTACTAAGTCTCTTTCTTCATCCAACAAGTCATGCGCATCCTATCTGACTTTTTCATTGTTAGCTTCAACATAAGCCGCCACACGGGGCGAGTCATGACGGATGTCACTGGGCAATACTGCTTCTGCCCCATAAACCATGAAGAAGGGTGTGTAACCCGTAGACCTGTTGGGTGTCGTATTGATGCTCCATAACACCGAAGGCAACTACTCTACCCAACATCCCGGCGTTCGCTATAAAGGAACCATAAGCAGGTGCTTTATCCCTTTCAGAATCTCCCGATTGGCTCTCTCAGCTTGACCATTGGATTGAGGATGAGCTACAGAAGAAACATCAAGCCGGATGTGCTCTCGCTAACAAAACTCTTCCATAGCCCCTTGGGATAGATTAGTGCCATTGTCTGTGATAATACTGTGTGGAAAGCCGGAATGGAAGATTATTTTCTTCATGAACTGAACCGCCGTGACTGCATCACACTTACTCACAGGCTCCGCCTCAACCCATTTAGTGAACTTATCAACAGCCACCAAGAGATGTGTCTTTTTATCCTTAGACCTTTTGAAAGGTCCCACCATGTCAAGCCCCCAGACTGCAAACGACCAAGTGATTGGAATCATCCGGAGCTCTTGAGCCGGCACATGCGCCCATCATGCGAATTTCTGGCATCCGTCACATCTACTGACTAGATCCTCCGCATCAGCGTGAGCCGTCAGCCAGTAAAAACCGTGACGAAACGCCTTGGCCACCAAAGATTTTGACCCGACATGATGACCACAATCACCTTCATGGATCTCACGAAGGATTTCTTGACCTTCTTCGGGGGAAACACACCATTGAAACGCTTCGGAAACACTGCGATGAAATAACTCTCCATCCGAAATTGTCATGGACTTAGACCGCCGGGTTATCTGTCGAGCCAGGGTCTCATCCGCTGGCAATTCTCCCCGGGTCATGTAAGGCAAGAACGGCACCGTCCAATCTGGGATAACATGAAGAGCCTCCACCAACTGTGCCTCTGGGTCAGGAACAGCTAAATCTTCTTCTGTGGGCAACTTGACAGAGGGGTTATGCAAAACATCTAAAAAGGTGTTGGGTGGCACCGGCTTACGTTGAGACCCCAGCCGGCTTAAAGCATCAGCCGCTTCATTTTTTTGACGGTCAATGTGTTCCACCTGATAACCTTTAAAATATCCTGCAACAGCATCGACCTCTCGGTGATAAGCCGCCATGAGAGGGTCTTTGGAATCCCATTTGCCAGATACCTGCCGAGCCACTAAATCTGAATCACCAAGACATCTGACCCGGCTCAAGCTCATCTCCTTTGCCACTCGAAGACCATGGAGTAATGATTCATACTCTGCTGCGTTGTTAGTGCACGGAAACATCAATTGTAACACATAACAAAATTTATCACCTCGTGGGGAAGTTAATACAACTCCAGCCCCCGATCCTTCTAATTGCCTGGACCCGTCAAAATGAATAGTCCAATATGTGTTGTCCGGATTTTCTTCTGGCATCTGCATCTCTGTCCAGTCATTGATGAAGTCAACCAGAGCTTGAGACTTAATCGCGGTGCGTGGAACATACTTCAGCCCATGAGACCCAAGCTCAATTGCCCACTTGGCAACTCACCCTGTAGCTTCTCTGTTTTGAATAATGTCTCCCAAAGGAGCAGAGCTAACCACAATGATTGGATGTCCTTGAAAGTAATGCTTAAGCTTCCGACTTGCCATGAACACCCCATAAACAAGTTTCTGCCAATGTGGATACCGTTGCTTGGACTCAATTAACACTTCACTGACATAATAAACCGGCCGCTGAACCAGATGCTCTTTGCCAGTCTCCTTGCGTTCTACCACCATGGCCACACTAACAGCCCGTGAATTTGCAGCTACGTACAACAATAGTGGCTCTTTCTCAATTGGAGCAGCTAGGACCGGCGGCTCATCCAATTGTGCCTTCAGATCCTCAAAAGCGGCATCTGCAACATCGCTCCAAACAAACACATCCGTTTTCTTCATCAACTGATACAGAGGCATAGCCTTTTCCCCTAATCGGCTTATGAACCGGCTCAAGGCAGCCACACAACCCGCCAGTCGTTGAACATCATTGATGCAGGTTGGTTTGGCCAGAGATGTAATTGCCTTGATCTTTTCCGGGTTAGCTTCAATACCTCGGTTAGACACCAGAAAACCCAAGAGCTTGCCGGCTGGTACCCCAAAAACACACTTAGCCGGGTTAAGCATCATCTTGTAAACTCAAAGATTATCAAAAGTCTCTTTCAGGTCTATGATCAAGGTTTCCTCTTCCCTGGACTTCACCACTATATCATCCACATAAGCATGAACATTGCGCCCAATTTGATCATGAAGACAATTCTGCACACACCGTTGGTAAGCCGCCTGAGCACTCTTGAGCCCAAAAGGCATAAACACATAGCAGAAAGCCCCAAAAGGTGTTATAAACGCTGTTTTCTCTTGATCCTTGACTGCCATCTTAATCTGATGGTACCCAGAATAAGCATCTAAAAACTCAACCGTGCGCAACCCGCCGTAGAATCAATGATCTGATCAATACGGGGAAGGGCAAAAGGATCAGCCGGACAGGCCTTGTTTAAATCTGTGTAATCCACACACATACGCTAGGTGCCATTCTTTTTGAGCACGAGCACCGGGTTAGCTAACCATTCTAGGTGAAAGACCTCCACAATGAACCCGGCCGCCAAGAGCCGGGCCACCTCTTCTCCAATGGCCTTGCGCCTTTCCTCATTGAACCGCCGAAGAAACTGTTTGACAGGCTTGAACTTTGGATCGATATTAAGAGTGTGCTCAGCGAGTTCCCTCGGGACACCTGGCATGTCTAAAGGTTTCCATGCAAAGATGTACCGGTTCTCAAGGATGAACTCGATGAGCGCACTTTCCTATTTTGGATCCAAGTTTGCGCTGATGATGAACTGTTTGGATGAATCGCCAGGCACAAAGTCAACCATCTTAGTGTCATTAGCTGATTTGAACTTCAACTCCGGCTCGTGGTCTGTGGTTGGTTTCTTTAATGACGTCATGTCCGCCGGGTCAACATGATCCTTGTAGAATTTCAACTCTTCTGTCGCACAAACAAATTCAGCATATGAAGCATACCCTTCTTCACATTCCAAGGCTATCTTCCGGCTCCCATGGACTGTAATGGTGCCCTTGTGACCCAGCATCTTGAGCTGCAAATATACGTAACATGGTCGAGCCATGAACTTGGCATAAGCCGGCCGCCCAAACAGAGCATGATATGGGCTCTTGATTTTAACCACCTCAAAGGTTAATTTTTCTGCTCTGGAGTCATACTCATCTCCAAAAGCTACTTCCAACTCGATCTTACCAACTGGGTATGCCGACTTACCAGGCACCACACCATGAAAAACAGTGTTGGATTGTTTAAGATTTTTACCCGTCAATCCCATCCGGCGAAACGTCTCATAGTAAAGGATGTTGATGCTGCTGCCTCCATGCATGAGTACCTTAGTAAATTTGTATCCACCCACCTGAGGTGCTACTACTAATGCCAAGTGACCCAGATTATCAACCCGGGGCGGGTGATCCTCCCTGCTCCACACAATGGGCTGTTCCGACCAACGTAAATAACGTGGAACTGCAGGCTCAACGGCATTGACGACCCTCTTGTGGAGTTTCTGGTCTCTCTTACATAAACTGGTAGTAAAGACATGATACTGTCCACTACTCAACTGCTTCGGGTTGCTCTGATAGCCGGATTGTTGCTGCTGCTGATTCCCTTGGCCGTGTTGCTGATTATATCCTCCCTGGTGACTAGGATGACCATGAAAACCTCCTCCGCTTGAACCGGCGCCCGGGCCCTGAAAGCCGCCTGAGCCGCCACCCGGGCCGTGATCCCCATCAAATGTGTTTGAATTTTTAAACGCCTTCATGATCGTGCAATCCTTCCACAAGTGAGTAGCTGGCTTCTCCCAGGTGCCGTGTCTTGGACACGGTTCATTCAACAACTGCTCAAGGGTGGGGCCTGACCCGCCCGATCGAGGGGGCTGTCTGCCCTTGCGCCGCTGACTACCACCCTGCGCATTAGTATTAGCAACAAACTCATCAGCCTTACGCTTATTCCCTCCTTGATTTGCCGGGTTATGCTGGTGACCCTTGCCATTGCCGTTCTTCTTCCCCTTCGTTGCCTTTTCTTCATCAGACGCCGGGTCTTTGGTAGTATCAGAATCGACATACTTGACAAGAGCCGCCATTAACATTCCCATGTCATTATAGTCACATTTAAGCCGCCCCAACTTCTGCTTCAGAGGTTCAAAACGGCAATTTTTCTCCAACATCAAAACTGCTGAGCCGGCGTCCATTTTATCAGACAAATGTATTATCTCCTTGACCCGGCGCACCCAATGGGTTGTAGACTCTCCATCCTCTTGCTTGCAATTGGTCAGGTCCACAATTGACATTGGCTGTTTACACGTGTCTTTAAAGTTTTGGATGAACCGTGCCTTCAACTCTGCCCATGAGCCAATGGAATTGGGTGGTAATCCTTTCAACCAGGTCCGAGCCGTTCCATCCAACATCATGGTAAAGTACTTGACCATTGCAGCATCACTAACCTCCAACAGCTCCATAGTCATCTCATAACTCTCAATCCAAGCCCCTGGCTGTAAGTCAGCCGTGTAGTTAGGTACCTTACGAGGTCCCTTGAAATCTTTGGGCAACCGTTCATTGCGTATGGCTGGGACCAGGCAAGGTACGCCTCCGGTTCTCGTAACCACTCCTGCCTCAACTGAAGTTGCTGGGTAAGCCAGAAAGGTTTGGTGAGCCGCCTGCTCTGCCGCTATCTGAGCCGCCCGTTCCGCTTCTTGACGAATCCTCTCCTGATCCACCAAGTTGAGGGCTCCATCCCGCACCGGCTCATGCCTATATGGCCGGTTGTAGCGTTGAGCGTTACTTGACATCTCTGCAGATTCCATGTGCCTACTGTAACTCGGGCTCCGACTTGGGCGAGGAGTTGAATGAATCCTGTCTCGACTGTAGGAGTATGCGTCTTGCTGGGCCAAAGCTGTCTGAAGTAGTTCTCTTACCCTCCGGGTTTCAATTGCTGCTGGCGAGTCGCCTTCCATCGGGAGAGCTGCCAAACGAGCTGACGCCGCAATGAGGTTCTCCATGGGGTTGGAGAAGTGACCCCGCGGTGTTGCTATATAATGAGGAGGAGCTGTATTTATGCGCGGCGGCTCCATGGTGCGTGGCTGAACTGGTGCACCAGGCGTCGTGACCCGGTTTGCCTCTGGCGGGTTGCTCCCTCCAGCTCCGGGTGTATGGAACAAATTCGTCGGATCCAGCGTTAGAGGCAGACGCGACTGAGTTTTCTGACGCCTCCTCCTCATGACCTCGTTTGATGCATTAAGATCCATCGAGAGCCGGAAGGTTTCTGCTTGAAGCTGCTGAGCATGAGCATCCAAAGCTGCTCGCTCTGCGGCCATCCGGGTTTCCTCGGCGGCTAGATTTTCCTTAGCTTGCACCATCTCCTCCCGCACGCGTGCCACTTCCGCATCATGCTGGGCTTTATCCGCCGGCTCTACCGCAGCGTTAACAGTGTCGTCAGTTTATCCATGAGGTCCATGAGAACCTGAGCCGGGGGGCGCGCGGGGTCTCCTGACCCGGCAGCTGCCGACCCGGTGGCCGCTGTCGCTGCGGTGGAGTTCTGCCCGGGCTGTGTCCCTGCCATGAAGACTCCGGCCCAATTCGGTGGCTCAAGGGGGTTCAGAATACTGCTGCCATCGGAACAGCCCCCGAGCACGCCGTCTTGCAGTTGGTACAATGAGTCCGTCTCACCTATTGATGATGAAGTATCAGAGCAGATGGCTGTCTCCCCGCCTTCCATCGATCCTTCAGAGTATTCACCGCCATGGATGCAGCCTACGAAGGCATGCTTCACGACAGATTGAACACGGGCGGAGCCGGCACGCCGAGCCGTTTCGATGAGGTCGGTGTGGACATCCGACTCAGGGCCTGACTCGCCGATCCGGCCAATGAAGACGTGAATTCTGCCGAAGGGGACCCGGTACCCGTACTCGATTGAGCCGGCCTCGGGGCCCCAGCCTTCGTCGTCGATGTAGATCTTGCCGCGACGACTATTGGTAATCCGGCCCACAGCGTATCCCTTGAGCCCTTTGAAGTTTCCCTTCAAGAACTCAAATCCACCATGCGCTGGCCCCATGGTGGGCGCCAACTATCGTGGAATTGTCACGGCAGATGTCCTAGTGTAAGGACTTAGTCGTAGGGCCATCGCAACTAGGAAACTTAAACGGGTTAATCGGGACAAAGGACACGAGAGGTTTTATACTAGTTCGGCCCCTTACGATGAAGGTAAAAGCCTACGTCTAGTTGTGTTGGAATTGCTGGGGGTTCGATTACCAAGAGGCTCAACTCGCCGGTTTGGTTCTCGACTTGATTGTCCCTCTCCTAAACCGCCACCGGGTCGTCCCCTTATATACACGGGTTGACGCCTGGTGGCTTCCAGAGTCCCAGCCGGCTCATAATCGTGTCCGGCTCGGTGACTTCCTTTACATGCCTTTCTTTACAAGTCTTTCCGCCCATATGGCGGTTTACAATAACGGGCTTTTAAGCCGGCCCGAGGCCTTTGGGCTTTCTATATATACTAATAAACTATCATCTTGACTGTATATTGGGCTTCTTATGTAACCCGCCATTAAGGCTGACCCGGCCCCTCCTAGGCGGGTCTTAGCTGATTGTAATATCCCCAACAGAAGCTTTAGGGACGAAGCGCCACCGTCTCGAGGCAGAACCTTGGCGGAACCAATCTAGGGCTCCGGCGGAGCTGTTTTGCCGGGGAAACATCCCTCTAGGAGGGGGAAATCGTAACCAACGATCCTCTCACCAGGAGGGGGTCAATATCTATCAACATATTCACCAGCACCATCTCCTCTCAAACCCTAGTTCATCTCTTGTATCCTATCTTTGTCTCAAAATCTCAGATTGGTACTTGCGGGTTGCTAGTAGTGTCGATTACTCCTTATAGTTGATGCTAGTTGGTTTATTCGGTGGAAGATTATATGTTCAGATCCTTTATGCACATTAATACCCCTCTGATTATGAACATGGATATGATTTGTGAGTAGTTACGTTTGTTCCTGAGGACATGGGAGAAGTCTTGTTATAAGTAGTCATGTGAATTTGGTATTTGTTCGATATTTTGATGAGATGTATGTTGTCTTTCCTCTAGTGGTGTTATGTGAATGTCGACTACATGTCACTTCACCATTGTTTGGGCCTTGGGGAAGGCATTGGGAAGTAATAATTAGATGATGGGTTGCTAGAGTGATAGAAGCTTAAACACTAGTTTATGCGTTGCTTCGTAAGGGGCTGATTTGGATCCATATGTTTCATGCTATGGTTAGGTTTACCTTAATTCTTCTTTCGTTGCGGATGCTTGCGAGGGGGGTTAATCATAAGTGGGATGCTTGTCCAAGGAAGGGCAGTACCCAAGCACCGGTCCACCCACATATCAAATTATCAAAGTAACGAACGTGAATCATATGAGCATGATGAAAACTAGCTTGACGATAATTCCCATGTGTCCTCGGGAGCGCTTTCCTTTATATAAGAGTTTGTCCATGCTTGTCCTTTGCTACAAAAAGGATTGGGCCACCTTGCTGCACCTTTTTTACTTTTGTTACTTGTTACCCATTATGAATTACCTTATCATAAAACCATCTGTTACCGATAATTTCAGTGCTTGCAGAGAATACCTTACTGAAAACTGCTTGTCATTTCCTTTTGCTGCTCATTGGGTTCGACACTCTTACTTATCGAAAGGACCACGGTAGATCCCCTATACTTGTGGGTTATCAAGACTCTTTTCTGGCGCCGTTGCCGGGGGGTGAAGCGCCTTTGGTAGGTGGAATTTGGTAAGGAAAAATTTATATAGTGTGCTGAAATTTACTGTCACTTGTTACTATGGAAAATAATCCTTTGAGGGGCTTGTTCAGGGTATCTTCACCCCAGCCAGTAGAGCAAAGAGTTGCTCCTCAACCTACTGAACCTACTGAAAATGTTTACTTTGAAATTCCTTCGGGTATGATAGAGAAACTGCTAGCTAATCCTTATGCAGGAGATGGAACATTACATCCCGATATGCACCTAATCTATGTGGATGAAGTTTGTGGATTATTTAAGCTTGCAGGTATGCCCGAGGATGTTATCAAGAAGAAGGTCTTCCCTTTATCTTTAAAGGGAAAGGCATTGACATGGTTTAGGCTATGTGATGACAATGGATTGTGGAACTACAACCGATTGAAATTGGAATTTCATCAGAAGTTTTATCCTATGCATCTGGTTCATCGTGATTGTAATTATATATATAATTTTTGGCCTCGTGAAGGAGAAAGTATCGCTCAAGCTTGGGGGAGGCTTAAGTCAATGTTATATTCATGCCCCAATCATGAGCTCTCAAGAGAAATTATCATTCAAAATTTTTATGCTCGACTTTCTCTCAATAATCGCTCCATGCTTGATACTTCTTGTATTGGTTCTTTTATGATGAAGACTATTGAAATTCAGATGGGATTTATTGGAAAGAATTAAATGCAACTCTGAAGATTGGGAACTTGAAGAAGGTAAGGATTCGGGTATAACACCTAAGTTTGATTGTGTTAAATCTTTTATGGATACCGATGCTTTTCGTGAATTTAGCACTAAATATGGACTTGACTCTGAGATAGTAGCTTCTTTCTGTGAATCATTTGCTACTCATGTTGATCTCCCTAAGGAGAAGTGGTTTAAATATCATCCTCCCATTGAAGTAAAAGTAGTCGAACCTATTAAAGTTGAAGAAAAGACTATCACTTATAATGTTGATCCTATTGTTCCTACCGCTTATATTGAGAAACCACCTTTCCCTGTTAGAATAAAGGATCATGCTAAAGATTCAACTGTGGTTCGTAAGAGTAATCCTAGAACACCTACACCCTCTGGGCAAATTAAAGTTGAACCTAGTATTGCTATGGTTAAGGATCTCTTGGTCAATAATATTGATGGGCATGTTATTTACTTCTGTGATGAAGCTGCTAGAATTGCTAGACCCGATACTAAAAATAAACATAGACCTATTGTTGGCATGCCTATTGTTTCTGTTAAAATAGGAGATCACTGTTATCATGGCTTATGTGATATGGGTGCTAGTGTCAGTGCAATATCTTATACCATTTATAAAGAAATTATGCATGATATTGCACCTGCTGAGATAGAAGATATTGATGTTACTATTAAGCTTGCCAATAGAGATACTATTTCACCAGTTGGGATTGTTAGAGATGTTGAAGTCTTGTGTGGGAAAATTAAATATCCTACTGATTTTCTTGTTCTTGCTTCCCCACAAGATGACGTTTGTCCCATTATATTTGGTACACCCTTCTTGAATACTGTCAATGCCAAGATAGACTGCGAAAAGGATATTGTTACTGTTGGTTTAGGGGATATGTCTCATGATTTTAATTTTTGTAAATTTTGTAGACAACCCCATGATAAAGAATTGCCTAGTAAAGATGAAATTATTTGTCTTGCTTCTATTCGTGCCTCCTAATGATCCTTTAGAACAATATTTGCTAGACCATGAAAATGATATGTTTATGAATGAAAGAAGGGACATAGATGAAGTATTCTTTAAACAGGGACCTATTTTGAAACACAACTTGCCTGTTTAAATTCTAGGGGATCCTCCTCCACCCAAGGGTGATCCCGTGTTTGAGCTTAAACCATTACCTGATACTCTTAAATATGCTTATCTTGATGAAAATATGATATACCCAGCTATTATTAGTGCTAACCTTTCAGAGCTGGAAGAAGATAAATTATTGAAAACTATGAAGAAGCATCATGCTGCTATTGGATATACTCTTGATGATCTTAAGGGCATTAGTCCCACTCTATGCCAGCACAAAATAAAATTGGAGTAAGTCGCTAAACCAGTTGTTGATCACCAACGACGGTTAAATCCTAAGATGAAAGAAGTGGTAAGAAATGAAATAGTAAAGCTTCTGGAGGCAGGTATAATTTATCCTGTTGTTGATAGTCAGTGGGTAAGTCCTGTCAATTGTGTCCCTAAGAAGGGAGGTATTACTGTTGTTCCTAATGATAAAGACGAATTGATCCCACAAAGAATTGTTACAGGTTATCGAATGGTAATTGACTTCTGCAAATTTACTAGAAAGGATCATTACCCTTTACCTTCTATTGATCAAATGCCAGAAAGATTATCCAAACATACACATTTTTTCTTTCTAGACGGTTGTTCTGGTTTCTCTCAAATACCTGTGTCAAAAGAGGATCAGGAAAAGACCACTTTTACTTGCCCTTTCGGTACCTTTGCTTATAGATGTATTCCTTTTGGTTTATGTAATGCACCAACTACCTTTCAAAGTTGTATGACTGCTATATTCTCTAAATTTTGTGAAAAGATTGTTGAGGTTTTCATGGATGATTTCTCCATGTATGGAACTTCTTTTGATGATTGCTTAAGCAACCTTGATAGAGTTTTGCAGAGATGTGAAGAAACTAATCTTGTCTTGAATTGGGAGAAGTGCCACTTTATGGTTAATGAAGGTATTGTCTTGGGGCATAAAATTTCTGAAAGAGGTATTGAAGTTGATAAAGCTAAAGTTGATGTTATTGAAAAGATGCCGTGTCCTAAGTACATTAAAGGTATAAGAAGTTTCCTTGGTCATGCCGGTTTTTATAGGAGGTTCATTAAAGACTTCTCAAAAAATTCTAGGCCCCTGACTAATCTATTACAAAAAGATGTTCCTTTTGTCTTTGATGATGATTGTATAGAAGCATTTGAAATACATAAGAAAGCCTTGATTTCTGCACCTATTGTTCAGCCACCTGATTGGAATTTACCCTTTGAAATTATGTGTGATGCTAGTGATTATGCTGTAGGTGCTGTTCTAGGACAAAGATTTGATAAGTAATTAAATGTTCTCCAATATGCTAGTAAAACTCTAGACAGTGCCTAGAGAAATTATGCTACTACTGAAAAAGAATTTTTAGCAGTTGTATTTTCTTGTGATAAGTTCAGGCCTTATATTGTTGATTCTAAAATAACTATTCACACTGATCACATTGCTATTAAATATCTTATGGAAAAGAAAGATGCTAAACCTAGACTTATTAGATGGGTTCTCTTGCTACAAGAATTTGATTTGCATATTATTGATAGAAAGGGATTTGAGAACCCCGTTGCAGACAACTTATCTAGGTTAGAGAATGTTCTTGATGACCCACTACCTATTGATGATAACTTTCCTGATGAACAAGTAGCTATCATAAATGCTTCTCATATTGCTCCATGGTATGTTGATTATGCTAATTACATTGTTGCTAAATTCATACCACCTAGTTTCACATACCAGCAAAAGAAAAAGTTTTTCTATGATTTAAGACATTACTTCTGGGATGACCCACACCTTTATAAAGAAGGAGTAGATGGTTTTATTAGACGTCGTGTACCTGAGCATGAATAGGAACAGATCCTATGCAAGTGTCACTCCAAGGCTTATGGAGGACACCACACTAGAGATAGAACTGCACATAAGGTATTGCAATCCGATTTTTATTGGCCTACTCTTCTCAAAGATGCCCGTAAGTTTGTCTTGTCTTGTGATGAATGTCAATGAATTGGTAATATCAGTAGACGTCAAGAAATGCCTATGAACTATTCACTTGTTATTGAACCATTTGATGTTTGGGGCTTTGATTATATGGGACCATTTCCTTCCTCTAACGGGTATACACATATTTTAGTTGCTGTTGATTATGTTACTAAGTGGGTAGAAGCTATTCCAACTAGTAGTGTTGATCATAACACCTCTATTAAGATGCTTAAAGAAGTTATTTTTTTCGAGGTTTGGAGTCCCTAGATACTTAATGACTGATGGTGGTTCACATTTTTTTCATGGTGCTTTTCGTAAAATGCTTGCTAAGTATGATGTTAATCATAGAATTGCATCTCCATACCACCCACAGTCTAGTGGTCAAGTAGAACTAAGTAGTAGAGAGATTAAATTAATTTTGCAAAAGACTGTTAATAGATCTAGAAAGAATTGGTCTAAGAAACTTGATGATGCATCATGGGCCTATAGAACTGCATATAAAAATTGTATGGGTATGTCTCCGTATAAAATGTTATATGGAGAAGCATGTCACTTACCTCTCGAACTAGAACATAAGGCATATTGGGCCATTAAAGAGCTCAATTATGATTTCAAACTTGCCGGTGAGAAGAGACTATTTGACATTAGCTCACTTGATGAGTGGAGAACCCAGGCCTATGAGAATGCCAAACTGTTTAAAGAAAAAGTTAAAAGATGGCATGACAAAAGGATACAAAAGCATGAGTTTAATGTAGGTGATTATGTTTTGTTATACAACTCTCGTTTAAGATTTTTTGCAGGAAAACTCCTCTCTAAATGGGAAGGTCCTTACGTTATCGAGGAGGTCTATCATTCCGGTGCCATAAAAATCAACAACTTCGAAGGCACAAATCCGAAGGTGGTGAACGGTCAAAGAATCAAACATTATATCTCAGGTAATCCCATAAATGTTGAAACCAATGTTATTGACACCGTAACCCCGGAGGAGTACATAAGGGACACTTTCCAGAATGTTTCAGACTTCGAAAAGGAATAGGTATGTGGTACGATAAGTAAACCGACTCCAAAACAGTTCTAACAACAATTTTTCTCCGTTTTGGAATACTTAAGAAAATATGAAAATAAGTAGTCTGGAAAGGACATGAAGCATCCATGAGGGTGGAGGGCGCGCCCCCTGCCTTGTGGGCACCTCGTGTGCCCTTCGGACACCATTTTCTTGCACGATACTTCTTTTGGTCGGCAAAAATTCATTATATAATCTCCCGAAGGTTTTGACCACCGTACCATGACACAATCCTCTGTTTTGGTTTTGAGTTGTTTGTACTGCAGATTAGAGCAATATGTCGTCCCAGTATTCGGAGGGAGAAAGCTACGTGGCTGATTACTTTGCAGACCCTAAGGTCTACGGGGACTTGGAGCATTGTGGTTCGACCACAGAGGAAGAGGAAGACTATGAACATAGGGGAAATGAGGAGACGAGCTCATATGAAGATGAAGTCCCATTACCTCAACCTGGGGACATGCATGTGGAGTTCAAAAAGTCAATCCTCCCTGATAGAGCAAAGAAACCTAAGATCGAGTTTATTCCTTTTCACCTCTTGCAGGAGAACAAACAGGAACTATGCAAAATGATATTAAGCCTTGAGCAGGAGATCGATGACCTAAGGGAGCAAAATTATATCCTAAAGCGCAAATTAAGGAAGAAGCCTACATCATCAACAACTCCATCATCACCACCTCCGAAGAAAGAGACATAAATACATGGGTATGGGCACTCCCCTTGGCAACTGCCAAGCTTGGGGGAGGTGCCCCAGTATCGTATCACCATCACACTTCTATCTTTACCGTTTTTCTTAGTTCGATCCTTTTGGTTATATTTTGATCTAGTAGAATAAAGTTTAGTATGATCTAGCTTTGAGTTTTTGTGTTGATCCTTATCTATGTAATGGAGTCCGTGAGCTATATATAATAAAGATTAGCCTTGAGTCGAGGGCTTGGTTATCTGGCTATGATCTAGAGGGAAAAAATAATAAAAAGAAATAAAGAGAACATATTGATCTTATGGAGAGTAATGACTTCACATATAAAGAGTATGATGAATAAAAGTTGTTGAGAGCTGGAAAACATAGTTTTGGTCATCATTGCAATTAATAGGAAGTAATAAAGAAAGAGAGGTTTTCACATATAAATATACTATCTTGGACATCTTTTATGATTGTGAGCACTCATTAAAATATGACATGCTAAAAAGTTGATGTTGGACAAGGAAGACAACATAATGGGTTATGTTTTCTTATATCCGAAATAAATTATATTGTCATGGACCATCCAACATGTTGAGCTTGCCTTTCCCCCTTATGCTAGCCAATTTTTTTGCACCAAGTAGAGATACTACTTGTGCTTCCAAATATCCTTAAACCCAGTTTTGCCATGAGAGTCCACCATATCTACCTATGGATTGAGTAAGATCCTTCAAGTAAGTTGTCATTGTTGCAAGCAATAACAATTGCTCTCTAAATATGTATGATCTATTAGTGTGGAGAAAATAAGCTTTATACAAGCTTGTGATATGGAAGAAATAAAAGCGACAGACTGCATAATAAAGGTCCCTATCACAAGTGGCAATATAAAGTGACGTTCTTTTGCATTAAGATTTTGTGCATCCAACCATAAAAGCACATGACAACCTCTGCTCCCCTCTGCGAAGGGCCTATCTTTTATTTTTGTCTTATACCTTATACAAAAGTCATGGTGATCTTCACCTTTCCTTTTTTTACACTTTATCCTTTGGCAAGCACTATGTGTTGGAAAGATCCTGATATATATATATATATATAATTGGATGTGGGTTTTCATAAAGCATTATTGCTGACATTACCCTTGAGGTAAAAGGTTGGGAGGCAAAACTATAAGCCCCTATCTTTCTCTGTGTCCGATTAAAACTTCATACCCATAAGTATTGCATGAGTGTTAGCAATTGTGAAAGACTAAATGATAGTTGAGTATGTGAACTTGCTGAAAAGATCTTATATTGACTCTTTCCGATGTTATGATAAATTGCAATTGCTTCAATGACTAAGATTATAGTTTGCTAGTTTTTCAATGAAGTTTCTGATTCATACTTGACATTGTGAATAGATTTTTACTTTAGCATAAGAAATCATATGACTATGTATATATATGTTGCTATTCTAAGAATGATCATGATGCCCTCATGTCCGTATTTTATTTTATCGACGCCTCTATCTCTAAACATGTGGACATATTTTTTGATATCGGCTTCCGCTTGAGGAAAAGCGAGGTCTAAGCTTGGGGAGTTGATACGTCCATTTTGCATCATGCTTTTATATCGATATTTATTGCATTATGGGTTGTTATTACACATTATGTCACAATACTTATGCCTTTTCTCTCTAATTCTACAAGGTTTACATGAAGAGGGAGAATGCCGGTAGCTGGAATTCTCGGCTGGAAAAGGAGCAAATATTAGAGACCTATTCTGCACAACTCCAAAAGTCCTGAAACTCCACGAAAGTCAGTTTTGGAATATATAAACAATATTGGGTGAAGGAAGCACTAGAGGGGGGCCACCCACTGTCCATGAGGGTGGAGGGCGCGCCCCCTTCCTCGTGGGCCACCTGGAAGCCCCCCGATGCCCATCTTCTGGTATATGGTGTCTTTTGCCCTGGAAAAATGAGAAGGAAGCTTTCAGGACAAAGCATCTCCGTCTCAAGGCGGAACCTTGGCGAGACCAATCTAGGGCTCCGACGGAGCTGTTCTGCTGGGGAAACATCCCTCCGGGAGGGGGAAATCATCACCATCGTCATCACCATCAATCCTCTCATCGGGAGGGGGTCAATCTCCATCAACATATTCACCAGCACCATCTCCTCTCAAACCCTAGTTCATCTCTTGTATCCGATCTTTGTCTCAAAACCTCAGATTGGTACCTGTGGGTTGCTAGTAGTGTTGATTACTCCTTGTAGTTGATGCTAGTTGGTTTATTCGGTGGAAGATTATTTGTTCAGATCATTTATGCACATTAATACCCCTCTGATTATGAACATGAATATGATTTGTGAGTAGTTACATTTGTTCCTGAGGACATAGGAGAAGTCTTCTTATAAGTAGTCATGTGAATTTGGTATTCGTTCGATATTTTGATGAGATGTATGTTGTCTTTCCTACAGTGGTGTTATGTGAACGTCGACTACATGACACTTCACCATTTTTTGGGCCTAGGGGAAGGCATTGGGAAGTAATAAGAAGATGATGGGTTGCTAGAGTGACAAAAGCTTAAACCCTAGTTTATGTGTTGCTTCGTAAGGGGCTGATTTGGATCCATATGTTTCATGCTATGGTTAGGTTTACCTTAATTCTTCTTTCATAGTTGCGGATGCTTGCGAGGGGGGTTAATCTTAAGTGGGATGCTTGTCTAAGGAAGGGCAGCACCCAAGCACCGGTCCACCCACATATCAAATTATCAAAGTAACGAACACTGATCATATGAGCACATGATGAAAACTAGCTTGACGATAATTCTTATGTGTCCTCGGGAGCGCTTTCATTTATATAAGAGTTTGTCCAGGCTTGTCCTTTGCTACAAAAAGGATTTGGACACCTTGCTGCACCTTGTTTACTGTTACTTGTTACCCGTTACGAATTACCTTATCATAAAACCATCTGTTATCGATAATTTCAGTGCTTGCAGAGAATACCTTACTGAAAACTTCTTGTCATTTCCTTCTCCTCCTCGTTGGGTTCGACACTCTTACTAATCGAAAGGACTATGATAGATCCCCTATACTTGTGGGTTATCAAGGCCCTTTATTACTCTTGTCCCATTAACAACCCATAGTGAAACTGGCCCGTAATGAACAGTGTACCACTTTATACCCATTAACGGCCCATTAGTCCATTGGGCCATTTCCAACACATGTTATCTTTTGGACTTCTCAGGGCCCATTTATTCTTGGGCTCATTTCCAGCATTTGGTTACTTACAGCCCGTTACTGGCCTTTTCTGCTTGTGGGCCAAATTCAGCCCGTGGTTACAGTCGGCCCGTTTGTAGCCCGTTTGCGGCCCATTAATCCGTTGGGCCATTTTCATAGCGTCATCAAATACGGCCGATTAATGACGGCCTGATATGGCCGGCCCATGAACGGACGATTCCAACTCTAGCATGTTTACGACCCGTGATGCGATATGTTATTGGCCCATGTTTGGCCAATCGATCATATGGCCCATAGACGACCCATTGTTTCTATGGCCCGTAGGAGGCCCAGGGTCACTACAGTAAATATGTAGCCCATGGTTATTGTGGCCTAGTTTTAAAAAATAGGTTATTGCGGCCACTAGCAAACCGCGGAAAAATAACTACACTGACTACAAGCAAACAAATAAACAAGGAAACAAGGAAATAAATAAGCAAGCAACTTACGCTAGGCTATCACGGCTATTACACATATTACATCCATTGGGCATCAAAGTTCGCCACCACTGCAAATATAGGCAACAAAGCAGCATATCACATACAATGGTTGTCAAAGTTGGGAACCAGTGCAAATAAACGTCGTAGCAAAACAAGTCCAGAACTGAAACCACTTTAAAAGAGCTCAAGAAACAATATCCTGGGTACCCATAATGCTGGCAAGATTCTTAGCAAGCTTATTAACTTTCTCTTGTTTGGCACTTAAATCCTCCAGTGCTTGCTGTTGCACTAGAAGTATGCATCTGAATTCTGCAGGGACTTCCTCAGTCCTTCGGCTTCCTGTCGCAGAACATCTGATTGATGTCTTTAAACTTGAAGTTGAGACTTAAGAAGCCGAACTGATTCAGGTAGCGAGTTCGAAGAGCTGGTGCCAGCAGTAGTGGCCAGTAACTCCAACACTACATTAAGACATGACTTTGGGGTTGTCTCAGTGTCTTCAATATAGTTTCTATCAGCTTTCTTGGAGACCAACAGGGATGTCTCACTATCTTGAACCTTATCTGCATTACTTCCTTTACCATTGCATAACGGGGTGCTCTTCTCCAATATTTTGTCCGCATTCTGAAAGAGAAACAAGCAGACACATCATAGGTTTACCATGTTGTATATGAAACTCATTTTGGTAAATCAGTTCAGTAGTAAAGTGGACATGATAACACCATGAAACAAACATATATCTATGTATCATGGTCACTTTATGGTCTATATCATTCTAGTTTTTGTTGCCAAATCAAGATAGAGACACAGTTCAAATAATATTTGTTCAAGACAAATTAGAATAGACAGAATATAAGTGTGGGAAACTACAGAGCAATAACAACACTTGTAATGTGCATGACATGAGAACATAACTGTTCATTCAATTGAAACTGAAATCAACATAGAGCAAGTTACAATAGCAAACCAGTTAAAGAAATAGGTTTAAAACATACCTGTTGCGCCATTGGAGTTTCAATTCCATCCTTCAAATTTGAAAATAGTTGGTATGAGTAAATACAGTGATGCAAGAGCAAAGGAGTATGAACCATAGCTACAGAACCTGACCTGAGAATAATTCTTCTTCTCCTTTAAGCGTTGAGTTGACATTCAGAGTGGTGGTCCTCATGCTTTGGGCACTATAGTTCCCTTACTAACTGCTCGTGTTTGGGTGCTCTATGGTGGAGACAGTGCTATGTCAACTAGAACTGTGTTACTATCTACTGGGGTTGGGGTTAGAAGGGGTGTAGCTGGTTCTCTGTCCAACTGGGTAGGGGTACAATCTGCGAGAGTCTGGGTTATGTGTGGCGGGGCTGGTTCTTGGGCAAGTACAACCGTGGTTCTATCTGCATCGACTGGTAGCACTATTTTTTCTGAAGACCGTGTTGTTACTCCCTTAGATATTGCCATCACCCTCTCCAATTCAATTGGCTGATAAACAAGAAAAGTAATTGAATTTACAGACATTGTATGATAGACAGGTGCAATGGATATTGGGAATAAAAGAGGGCATGAAATAATCTACATTTATGTTGTCTAACCAAACATGATAGAATGACACAATTTCACATATATGTGGCTAACTAAATAGGATAGCATGACACAATTTCATATATATGATCATTACTGCAGGATGCTGCTAACGCGACACTACGATCAGAGACCCTTTGACGAAACTGTGTGCGATGCAATAATCACAAATGGTGGTGTAAAAAACCCGTCAAAAAGGTGCAAAACATTTGCGATGACGGATGCATCAAGCACGGTTCAGATTTTAGTTCAGTTTACTATTTGCCAATAGGCAACACAAAAGAAACGGGCAGCCAGATGGAGGTGTGTGCGATATACATCATACGGTTCACTCGGATGAACTATCTGTGATTAGGCAACACAAAAGAAATGGTCAACTAGATCAAGGTGTGTGCTATATATGGCATGCGGTTCACTCGGATGAAATATTTGTGTTGAGACAAGAGAACAGAAACGGTCAGCCAGATTAAGGTGTGTGCGATGTACATCATACGGTTCACTCGAATGAACTGTTTGTGATTAGGCAACACAAAAGAAATGGTCAGCCAGATCAAGGTGTGTGCAATATATGGCACGCGGTTCACTCAGCCTTGTCGTTAGTGTCTGACCTCTGCGGGAACCGTTCGCTCCCCACTAGCCTCTTCTTGTACCGTGGCAATCGTCCACCGCCTCTTCGCCTTTCCCTCTTGATTTGAAACTGCTGTCGCATGCTCTTCCTCCCTCCATTTGCCTTCACCCTTCCTTTTGCCATTGTTCGATCATCTTCAACATGGAGGGAATAGGCCAGAAACGACCCCGTTATTCTTACCCCGATCTGAAAGATGACGTGGCGGAGGAACTCATTGATCGGTGCGACATCATCACCTCGGCTACCATGGCAGTTTCGTTTAAGACCATTCTCGACTCAACTAATAACATCATTACAAGGAACCCAAGGGTCCAGGAGCGGTTTGATCTCGCCTATCTTCTTCGTCATGACCCTGCTGACTGGTGTGGGGACGAGGGAAGCCTCGCCTTGTGCAACTTGATGCCGCTTGATAATGATACATGTGATGTTAAGATGCCATTGCTTGAGGGCAAGGCTTGGGAAGACACAAATGGAGATTGGGTTGTTTATATTGGGTACAACTGCGAGTGGGAACTTGTGAATGTGTACACTCGTCACTGAGTTCCACTTCCAAAAATCTCAGACTGCCTAGAGGTTGAGTACATCGGTATTCTACGTGAGTTCAAATACGATCATGGTGACTGTCGTCTACGGAAGATAGCAATATGTCGAGTTCCCAACCGCTCTTGGGATTACACGAACTATGAAGTTGTTTCTATCTTCGACAAGCTTGTTGCCTTCCTTACTTCCACGCCTCAATGGATATTGCTCAAAAATCAATTTCTGTACACGGATGAGTACAGTGATGCAATTCAATACGAGGGTCTTGTGTTTGCTGCCACCACTCATGGCACTATTTTTGCATGGAATCCTGATGCTTTTGGTATGTTTGTCTTCCACCGTAATTATAATTATTTCATCCACATGCATGCGGGTTGGCTAGTTTCCCTTTACTAATTAACCTTCTTGTGTTTCCAAGGTCCTGTGAACATTCCACCACCTATACTTGAAAATTTTTATAACCAAGGGGGAGATGACGATGCTGATGATCACGAGCATGAGGACCCATATACTCAGTGGCGCCTGGCAACTTATTCCGATGGATCACCTATTCTTGTCTGTATACAGGGCACTGCTGGTGTTACTAAGGAAGCAAGTGTTGTCTCGCATGGTCGCACTCTCCGGACCAATTCCAACACCCGTTGCAGGGTATTCGGGATGGATACTAGTGTACTAGCGCCAACACCTTCTCCCTGGTTCAGTATTGAAAGTCTTGGAGGAAACTCGCTCTTCCTTGGACAAAACTATCCAATGATGGTGGAAGGCGATCCAGCTGCTGTTGACACAACGTTACAACCATTTATGAGAAGCAACTGTATCTATACCTCAGACATTGCTATGCTTCCCTACCATCCCAATATGGATCCTGACATAGGCCGCTTTAGCCTAGATGATCAGTCCTGCATTGGTCTGGAGATTGATAGTAGTTGGCCCTTCCTAGAGAATCACTTCTGGTTCAAAGCAAGCGTTTTCAACGCCGACGAGTGGTTGAGTTGAAGTTCATTTCATCGCTTTGTTATTTGTTGTGTGAGAAAACTTTACTTTACTAGAATGTTTTATTGGAAATGATCTATAATCCAACATGTATCCTCGTTGTCGTTGTGGGTTGATGACTTGTTGTATGTAATCAATGGTACATGTGCATATGCGTCCATCAACTCACACCTGCTAGTGGTGTCCATATGAACAGTGCTAGTTATTTTAGTTGCAAAAATTAGATAGTGCTAGTGATTTTTAGCTGCATATTTTGACAAATCGCAGTGTTACAAGGTTGACAAATCGCAATGTTACTAGGTAAACAAATGTCAATCTTTCCAGTTTGACAAATGGCAACATACCCAAAATGACAGATGCAAATCTTACCCAATTGTTTCTACATGGTTGCACACGGGTCATGCAAAACAACCGTTTGCATTGAAGGGATGCAGAAATCCTGCTCGGCACATTTTCCCTTGGCTTCCTGGGGAAGCTGTCGGTTTGCGTATGGGTGTTCTAACTAAAACGCTTGCGATGAGTGTTTTATATTTAAAAACCATTAACGTTTTTTCAAAAGAAAATCGTTTGATAAGTTTGTACATTAAGAGAGAAAAAGGCAAGTTCGTTCAAACCATATCTTTCATTCAGTCACACTACGAATTTATATTCATATGATCGAGAATTCGAGATATAGTATTAAACCCCCAAAAGAACTATTTCCGGTGGCGGCGGAGGCGGCGTGCCATGCCATCGTTGTCGTCCTCCGGGACGCCGTTGTTGAAGTCTTCAAGGAAGCGTAAAATGTTCTTCACTTGTAAATCAAACATCATGTCGTCGCGTGATCGACGGGCGGGGCACGGGAGGACGATAATTGGTGCCGCTGAGAGGTAGTGGTCGACGGCAGTGTCCCATGCCGCTGAGGGGGGGGGGGCGCACGGGCAGGGGCAGAGGCACGACAGGTGCAACCAAACGCACGGGTACCGTCACCATGGTGGGTGGAGGGGCGCGCACGGGTAGGGGCACGGGCACGGCGGGTGCACGCAGACGCACAGGGGCTGGCACCATGGTGGGTGGAGGGGCGCGCATGGGCACGGGCGCTGGCGCTGGCATGTACATGAGCTCGCGTGGGTCCGCGGAGACCTCGCTGACACCCATGGCTTCCAGCTCTACGATAGTGCTCGGCGACCAGGCCATCAATACTATGGGGATGGGTGCTGGCACAGGTGCGGGGATGGGAGCTGGGACGGGAGCGGGGGCAGCAACCGCCGCGGCCAGCTCATTCTGGGCCATGTCCATGAGGCCCCATTCCTCCTTATTCTCTATCTCCCCCGGCTTGGAGTCGACTTCACCAAACTTGAAGACTAGTGGCAGATGATCATTCTGCGCCATGGCGTTGGTGGAGGTCTACGGGAGGGAGGGGAATGGGAGGCGAACAGTAAGGCCGCCCGTATTAAATAGCGGCTCAGGTGCCATTAATGAAGAGGAAGGCGAGTGGCCATGGAAGTCAAATGGCTCGCTTCCCAGTGAGCCTGCACAGCGTACAGCTCGCACGCTTCCCGGTGAGCCTGCGCATCTGAGGACAACTTGCACGCCTCTCGGTCAGCCTACGCACCGGGCTCCGCTCGCACGCCTCCCGCTCAGTCAAGGTCAAGCAGCTGTCTGCACGGCACCTCCTATAGCCATTAAAATGAAGACACGTGGCATCACGTGAATGGTTAATAGAACGCACATGATTTGAATTATACAACCGTTTGAGATATTAAAGTGGCATATATTTTTTCAAAATGCCTTTGTTGGCTGTTATTCGAGTGAGCCTTCTCTCAAAATGGACACGAAAAATACCACAACATGTCGGGTGCCATTCCATGATAGCATGCCAAGTTTCATGAATTTCAGACGAGTTTTAGATTTACTAGAATTTAAAAACAAAGTATCTCAACGTTTTGCCGGCAATCAACGGTGCCCTGGTGTTTGAAAATCATTCCCATTTCTTGCAGGGGACCTAAGCATGCACCCAAGGACACTGATTTGATTTTTCAACCAATTTATATGCACTAGAGCATGTGCATGTACTTCAAATTTGAATTATGCACATAAATGCATTGAAAACTCAGTTAATGCATAAAAATGTCCAAATGAACCCTGAAAAATCACAAAAATTGACACAACACTTCTGTTGTTCTATGTTGAAGCGAGAAAAATTTTGAAAGCAATAAGAGGCAATGGATATCGTTTCGTCCCCAAAGGTGGGAGTTCCCTATCGAAAGAATCATGCTTGTTGTGAGAAGCTTATACCCAAACCTGCCCCAAATGGGACACATTTTTTTACCACGACATGTTGATGCAGCTCCATGATAGTAGGCCAAGTTTCATGAATTTCAGACGAGTTTTGGATTTACTAGAATTTAAAAACCAGGCATCTCAACGTTTTGTCGGCAATCAACAGTGCCCTGGTGTTTGAATTTCATTCCCATCTCTTGCATGGGACCTAGAAATTCACCCAAGGACACACATGTCATTTTTCAACCAACTTTAGTGCACTGGAGCATGTGCTTGTAATTCAAATTTGAATTATGCACATAAAATGCCTAGAAAACCCAGTTAATGTATAAAAAGGCCAAACGAAGCCTGAAAAATTCATTCCCATTTCCTGGATGGGACCTAAGCATGCACTGAAGGACACATATTTTATTTTTCAACCAATTTATATGCACCGGAGCATGTGCATGTAGTTTAAATTTGAATTGTGCACCTGAAATGGCTAGAAAACTAGTTTAATGTATAAAATGTCCAAACGAACCCTGAATAATTCCAATTCTTTTACGACACACATATAGTTGCATGTTCACCGCAGATAAAAGGTCTAGCAATTCAAACAACATCCATTGCCGCCGTGACCCTGCGACCTCTTGAGCACTTGCGTTGGTTTTTCCCTTGAAGAGGAAAGGGTGATGCAACAAAGTAGCGTAAGTATTTCCCTCAGTTTTTGAGAACCAAGGTATCAATCCAGTAGGAGGCCATGCATGAGTCCCTCGCACCTACACAAACAAATAAATCCTCGCAACCAACGCGATAAGGGGTTGTCAATCCCTACACGGTCACTTACGAGAGTGAGATCTGATAGATATGATAAGATAATATTTTTGGTATTTTTATGATAAAGATGCAAAGTAAAATAAAAGGCAATAAAAATAACTAAGTGTTGAAAGATTAATATGATGGAAGATAGACCTGGGGGCCATAGGTTTCACTAGTGGCTTCTCTCAAGAGCATAAGTATTCACTGTGGGTAAACAAATTACTGTTGAGAAATTGACAGAATTGAGAATAGTTATGAGAATGTCTAGGTATGATCATGTATATAGGCATCACGTCCAAGACAAGTAGACGACTCCTGCCTGCATCTACTACTATTACTCCACACATCGACCGCTATCCAGCATGCATCTAGAGTATTAAGTTCAAGAGAACAGAGTAACGCTTTAAGGAAGATGACATGATGTAGAGGGATAAACTCATGCAATATGATATAAACCCCATCTTGTCCTCGATGGCAACAATACAATACGTGCCTTGCTGCCCCTACTGTCACTGGGAAAGGACACCGCAAGATTGAACCCAAAGCCAAGCACTTCTCCCATTGCAAGAAAGATCAATCTAGTAGGCCAAACCAAACTGATAATTCGAAGAGACTTGCAAAGATAGCCAATCATACGTAAAAGAATTCAGAGAAGATTCAAATATTGTTCATAGATAAACTTGATCATAAACCCACAATTCATCGGTCTCAACAAACACACCGCAAAAGAAGATTACATCGAATAGATCTCCACAAGAGAGGGGGAGAGCTTTGTATTGAGATCCAAAAAGAGAGAAGAAGCCATCTAGCTAATAAGTATGGACCCGTAGGTCTGAGGTAAACTACTCACACTTCATCGGAGGGGCTATGGTGTTGATGTAGAAGCCCTCCGTGATCGATGCCCCCTCCGGCGGAGCTCCGGAAAAGGCCCCAAGGTGGGATCTCGTGGATACAGAAATTTACGGTGGTGGAATTAGGGTTTTGGCTCCATATCTGGTTGTTTGGGGGTATGTAGGTATATATAGGAGGAAGGAGTATGTCGGTGGAGCAACAGGGGGCCCACGAGGGTGGAGGGTGCGCCCAGGGGGGTAGGCGCGCCCCCCTATCTCGTGGCCTCCTGGTTGATGTCTTGACGTAGGGTCCAAGTCCTCTGGATCACGTTCGTTCCGAAAATCACGTTCCTGAAGGTTTCATTCCGTTTGGACTCCGTTTGATATTCTTTTTCTGCGAAACTCTGAAATAGGCAAAAAACAGCAATTCTGGGCTGGGCCTCCGATTAATAGGTTAGTCCCAAAAATAATATAAAAGTGTGTAATAAAGCCCAATAATGTCCAAAACAGAATATAATATAGCATGGAATAATAAAAAAATATAGATACGTTGGAGACGTATCAGACTCCATTATGTAATTCAAATCAAGTAGATACCACACAATTTATTATCACCAACCATGTGAGATCACTACTGCAGGATGCTGCTAACGCGAGACTATGATTAGAGACCCTTTGAGAAACTGTGTGCGATGCCATAATTGCAAACAGTGCTGTTTGAAAACCGTCAAAAAGGTGAAAACATTTGCTATGGAGGATGCATCAAACACGGTTCAGATTTTAGTTGCGTGTGCGATCCAAGTCATACGGTTCAGTCCAATGAACTGTTTGTGATGAGGCGAAACAAAAGAAACGGGCAACCTGATGAAGGCATGTGCGATATAGAGCATACGGTTTACTCGGATGAACTGTTTGTGATTAGGCAACACAAAAGAAACGGGCAGCCAGATGAAGGTGTGTGCGATATACATCACACGGTTCACTCGGATGAAATGTTTGTGATTAGGCAACACAAAAGAAACGGTCATCCAGATTAATGTGTGTATGATTGTGGGCATACGCTTCAGAAGGATTAACGGTTTGTGATTAGGCAACAGAACAGAAACGGGTAAGCTAGATCAAACTGTCTGCGATTGATGGCATACACTTCACATGGATGAACTGTTTGCGATTAACCACAACAAACTGAAACAGTTAGATAGATCAACGTGTGTGCGCTAGACGGGCACACCCATTCTAATTAAAAGACGTGTGCTGACATTGCCTGTTGCGGTGCGCCCTATGGTGCAAGCGCCACGTACGTGGCCGAGAAGGCGTACGTGCCCACGTTACGCCTTCCGGGAATAGTGCCACACTTATAACCGTCAGTAAATTTTGAGCATGCGTCCCGCCACATTCCAAATTGCAAACCTGTTCACACCGATCAAAACCTAAATGGTTTCCCACTTAGGAGTGTATTAGTACGCGGTTATAAATACTACTACTCCAAGATGACTGCACATTCCTCCTCAACTCCTCATCCACAAAAAGTCAAAAACAAACAAGTCATTCATCATCATTCCCTTGCATCCGCCATGGCTAGCATGAGTTCTGGGTCGAGAGATTGCGACCAGGGAGAGGCGAGCCTGGAAGCGGGAGCATAAGAGCTGTCCCGCCTCGCCGCGATAGCAGCCAACATGTCCCGCCGCACGACCGTAGCAGCAGAGAGGTCCCGCCGCACCGCCGAAGCAGCACGGAGGACCCGCCGCGCTGTCGATGTAGCAGACTGGTCCGGCCGCGCCGCGAATGCAGCAGAGATGTCCTCCCTTGCCGCGACGGCCAGGGAAAATGCCTCGCGGACATGCGAGGACTCTTATAGGAGCATGCGTGCCCTCGTCCATAGGCAGATGGATCAGATCTCTAGGTGGGTGAGGTTGCAGGATGACCTGCAAGCCTTGTTTGAACAGTCTACCGACGTCATCTGACAACTAAATGAGAGCAATGCGAAGCTCCAGGAATGCCATGCTGTGCATCGAGCGTAGAAGGCTGGTGGAGGAATCCGTGGATGCTCTCAACCAACATCTTGAGGACAAGAAAGAGCACGTCGCCGCCCGCCGCGGAGACTAGTTCTCTTCCTTCTTCTTTTTCCCTTGTGTATATCAGGCGTTGCCGCATGTGGCTTTTTTTAATTACGTTTATAAATATGTAAGACAATTATTATCCAATGTCATCGTCCTTATATTCATCATGCTTGCTATAAGTCGCTGTCGATGCTATATAGGTTCGTTGGTTCTTACATCAAGATCCATGCAAAACTTTCTTTTCTGATTTTCATTTTTCTCTCTTAAATCTCAGTCCAGTGAGACATATAGCCACGCCGTAGAACAGGTGCTCGGGCGCCATTAATGGATACGTTGGGAGGGAGGTGCGCGACGGGTAGCGGTCAAAGGGCTCTCCTCCCGACGAGCACGCGCAAGGGTCTGATCACACGCCTCCCGTACTCAAATATCTACCTCGCACGACACCTCCTAGCCAATGAAAAAGGGGACGTGTGGCCGCACATAATTGGTAAGTCGAACGCCCATGGTTTCAATAATACTTGTGTTTTCGATTTGTAACGTGACAGCACTTGTTCCAAAATGACTTTATTGATTGTTAATGTGTGGGCCTTCGCAAATCGGACAGAAAAACTACCACAACATGATGGTGCCATGTCATGAGACCATGCCTAGTTTCATGATTTTCAAGCGTGTTTTGGAATTATAGGAATTAAAAAACCAAGTCCGGCCGAGCCACGACACCCAGATGTTTAAATTTCACCCCCATCTCTTGCATGGGACCTAGAAATTCACCCAAGGACACACATGTGATTTTTCAAACAACTTTGGTGCACTGGAGCATGTGCTTGTAGTTCAAATTTGAATTATGCACATTAAATGCCCAAAAACTCAATAATGTATAAACAAGGCCAAACAAACCCGAAATAATTCCAAAATTTAGCACGATACTTCTATTTGGTCTAATTTGGCTGTGTAAAAAAATAAGGCGGGAGAAGGCAGTGTACGTATGTCGTTTCGCACACGGAGGTGACACGTTCCCTCTCGGAACCACGAGCGTTCTTGAGGGAAGCTCCGGTTTGCAAGAAGCTTACACCAAAGATTGTCCCAATTCGGCCAAAAATATTACCGTGGCATGTTGGTACCATGTCATGACACCATGCCAAGTTTCATGATTTTCAGGCGTGTTTTGGAATTACAGGAATTAAAAAACTAAGTTTCTCAATATTTCCAGCCGAGCCACGACGCCCAGATGTTTGAATTTCACTCCCATCTCTTGCATTGGGACCTAGAGACTCACCCAAGGAAACACATGTGATTTTCAAACAACTTTGGTGCACTGGAGCATGTGCTTGTAGTTCAAATTTGAATTATGCACACTAACTGCCCAGAAACTCAATTAATGTATAAAAAAGGCAAAGCGAGCCCAGAATAATTCCAAAATTTAGCACGGTACTTCTATTTTGTCTAATCTGGCTGTGTAAAAAATAAGGCGGGAGAAGGTAGTGTACGTATGTCGTTTCACACACGGAGGTGACACGTTCCCTCTCAGAACCACAAGCCTTCTTGAGGGAAGCTCCGGGTTGCAAGAAGCTTACACCAAAGCTTGTCCCAATTCGGCCAAAAATATTACCGCAGCATGTTGGTGCCATGTCATGACACCATGCCAAGTTTCATGATTTTCAGGCGTGTTTTGGAATTACAGTAATTAAAAACCAAGTTTCTCAATCTTACCGGCCGAGCCACGACGCCTAGATGTTTGAATTTCACTCCCATCTCTTGCATGGGACCTAGAAATTCACCCAAGGACACACATGTGATTTTTCAAACAACTTTGGTGCACCGGATCATGTGCTTGTAGTTCAAATTTGAATTATGCACATTAAATGCCCAGAAACTCAATTAATGTATAAACAAGGCCAAACAAACCCGGAATAATTCCAAAATTTAGCACGGTACTTCTATTTGGTCTAATCTGGCTGTGTAAAAAAAATAAGGTGGGAGAAGGCAGTGTACGTATGTCGTTTCGCACACGGAGGTGACACATTCCCTCTCGGAACCACGAGCCTTCTTGAGGGAAGCTCTGGTTTGCAAGAAGCTTACACCAAAGCTTGTCCCAATTCGGCCAAAAAATTACCGCAGCATGTTTGTGCCAGGTCATGACACCATGCCAAGTTTCATGATTTTCAGGCGTGTTTTGGAATTACAGGAAAAAAACAAGTTTCTCAATCTTTCCGGCCGAGCCACGATGCCCAGATGTTTGAATTTCACTCCAATCTCTTGCATGGGACCTAGAAATTCACCCAAGGACACACATGTGATTTTTCAAACAACTTTGGTGCACTAGAGCCTGTGCTTGTAGTTCAAATTTGAATTATGCACATTAAATGCCCAGAAACTCAATTATGTGTAAAAAAGGCGAAATGAGCCCGGAATAATTCCAAAATTTAGCACAGTACTTCTATTTGGTCTAATCTGGCTATGCAAAAGAATTAAGGCGGGAGAAGGCAGTGTACGTATGTCGTTTCGCCCACGGAGGTGAGACGTTCCCTCTCGGAACAACGAGCCTTCTTGAGGGATGCTCCGGTTTGCAAGAAGCTTACACCAGAGCTTGTCCCAATTCAGCCAAAAAAATTACCGAAGCATGTTCGTGCCATGTCATGAGACCATGCCAAGTTTCATGATTTTCAGGCGTGTTTTGGAATTACAGGAATTAAAAAACCAAGTTTCTCAATCTTTCGGGCCGAGCGACGACGACCAAATGTTTGAATTTCACTCTCATCTCTTGCATGGGACCTAGAAATTCACCCAAGGACACACATGTGATTTTTCAAACAACTATGGTGCACCGGAGCACATGCTTGTAGTTCAAATTTGAATTATCCACATTAAATGCCTAGAAACTCAATTAATGTATAAAAAAGGCGAAACGAACACATAATAATTCCAAAATTTAGCACGATACTTCTATTTGGTCTAATCTGCCTGTGCAAAAAAATTAAGGTGGGAGAAGGCAGTGTACATATGTCATTTCGCACACGGAGGTGACACGTTCCCTCTGGAAACCAGGAGCCTTCTTGAGGGAAGCTCCGGTTTGCAAGAAGCTTACACCAAATCTTGTCCCAATTCGGCCAAAAAAATTACCATAGCATGTTGGTGCCATGTCAGGAGACCAAGCCAAGTTTGATGATTTTCAGCCGTGTTTTGGATTTACAGGAATTAAAAAACAAAGTTTCTCAATCTTTCCGGCCGAGCCACGACGCCCAGATGTTTGAATTTTATTCCCATTTCTTGCATGGGACCTATAAATTCACCCAAAGACACACATGTGATTTTTCAGCAAACTTTGGTGCATTGGAGCATGTGCTTGTAATTCAAATTTGAATTATGCACATTAAATGCCCAGAAACTCAATTAATGCATAAAAATGCCAAAAGAACCTGGAATAACTCCAAATTTAAACACGACACTCATGTACTAGTTGCATGTTCATTGTATGTAAATGTTCTAGCAATTCAAACACCATCCTTTCCCTCCGTAACACCATTTTGTCTTTCAAAACAAAATGAAAAAAATCAGGTATACCACAAATAGTTTACTAGAAAGAATCGTGTGGGATGCGATATAAAATATCTTGGCGCACTGTCTTGTTTGGCATACGCAGGAAGCTTCGTCGTCTACAGTCCACCGCCCCCGCTTGAACCACACTTGCGCGCCAGTTTCTCGCGGCACCGAGCGATTTTTTTTCCACCACGGAAATATGTATCTCCCCGCCCCATCCCTCCTACCGAAAGCCACATTTCCAATGTTCCTCCTTGCTTTCCAAGTTCAAACCTTCACTGCTGCTTACTGGCAGCTCAGCCTCCTCGCTGGTGACCCTTCTTCTTGCAGCGCCGCCTCCTCGCTGGCTACCCTTCTTCTTGCAGCGCCGCCTCCTCGCCGGTGACCCTTCGTCTTGCAGCGCCGCCTCCTCGCCGGCGACCCTTCTTCTTGCTGCGCGGCCTCCTCGCCGCCGACCCTTCTTCTTGATGCGCGCCCTCGTCGATATGGTCAGGTAATCCACACCCCACCCACACCATCCTCCTCCTTTCCCGTCCCACATGCCCCGACTGATAGAGCAACACCTTCCACCGAAATCACTGCCCCCTCCTCCAATTAAGCGCCACCCACAGCCATTTTACATGCAGTATAACGTGGAGCTGAGTAGCATGCGACCGCATGCACGAATGAGGTCGCTATGGCTGACATGCGTGTTGACCGCCAGATCTTGGAGGAGCACCTCATCTTCGAGGCCACCGTCGACACCGCCGCACGGTTGTCTACTTCAAAATACAGTTTGTGATGTTTTCTCGAGGCCACCACCAGTGCCTTCTAGTGATTTGTCCTTTGTAATGTTAATATGTAATCTGATGTTCAGTTAACAGTTTGGTCCTCTGAAATGTAATGTCCAGTTAACACTTTGGTCCAACAATTGCTACATTTCGTAGTACTGTTCTCAAGCATTCTTTGTTTTTTAACTGTCTTATCTTCTAGTACATGTTTCTATTCTGCAATGTCGTGCTCAGTTAACTATTTTGGCTCATTTGATCTGCTGTCCATTTAACTGCTTGGTTCAGTTCTGCAATTTGATTTTCATTTGCTGTGGGTACAATTTTGTATTGTTATGGATGTGACACCAGTCGAATTTGGTTGTACTCAATACATATTCTACTGATAGTATGGCAACTCTCAGTTAACCTAATCAAGATCTTCCTTATGTGTGTTGCTGGGAAGCAATGGGAGACACCGCGGTTTACCATCGAGGTTTGTTCAAGCAGGGTCCTTTGGCTAATAGCACATTATTGTGCAGTTGCAGGAATCATTCTAATATTTAGGTTTCTTACAATTTGGTCTTGCACATGTAGGTCCTGCTGTCAGAAGCGTAGACCCACTGTTCAACCCATTTTTCATATGGGGAAATGAGATTTCCATGAATATCAGTCAAGTCAAGAAACTCAGAAAGATTGTTAGATGAAGAAACTTGTGACAAATAACAGCAAGATCTTTGTTTGCACAATGAAGAAAACATCAGTCAACTATAGGATGGTACCAACTCTTTTACCTTGTTTTTACCCCTTGCGCCATTTCAAAATTTACAATAGTGATTTATGAATAGCTTTGTTTTCAGTACTTTTCAAAGCAGTTCACTGATGATTACCTCTCAAACCATCTGCATGGTCAAGAGGCGAGGCAGATATTCATTCAACACCCACGGTACAATACTAAAGTCTTGCTGAAGAGGATGAAGGTTGGGTGGGCAATTATCCATAGCCACTGGCCTAAAGTTGCAAGGACATTCAACATCACTGAAGGCTCAATATTTGCCTTCCGCTTCTGCAGTTTCCCAGATGAGATTCATCTGTCTATTTACCATGTATGATGCTACTTTCCAAATGTTTTTGATGCTGCATGTGAAACTTGGTACTGTTGTGTAATGGTGTAACTGAGTGCCGAAGCTATCTGATGTATTTCGATTATGAAATCCTGGTTGCTTTTATACGGATATGAACTATCTGGCATGTTTTATAAGAAATATAATTTGATTAGTACATGGATTATCAATAATAGGCTAATTACCCTGCTTATTGGGGTTTTCTACTGCAAACGGTTACTCAGACAACACCGTGGGCGATGAACTAAAACAACCCGCACGGTTTCTAGAAAGTAGGCATGTTCGATCAACTAACAATCACACACGACTTCCGGCAGCGAACTGTTTGCGTTAGGCCACCTTGCACACACATTTCCACACAAAGAACTGTGTGGGATGTACATACCTACGGAAATGATTTTCTGGGATTCACCGTGTGGGATGTACATACCTACGGAAATGATTTCTGGGATTCACCGTGTGGGATCAACATACCTACGGAAATGATTTTTGGGATTTACCGTGTGGGATGTGCATACCTACGGAAATGATTTCTAGGATTCACTGTGTGGGATGTACATACCTACGAAAATGATTTTTAGGATTCACCATGTGGGATGTACATGCCTATGGAAATGATTGGGTTTCCATGCCTCGCCCGATCGCACACGACCCCAGCCTGGGTCCCACGAGGGCCTATCCCCGGTGATTTTTGGGTCGTGTGGGAAGGACCCCCCTATCGCCCACACTCACTTGGCGACGGTTCCAAATGCCGTCGCATAAAGGGGTTTTAAACCGTTTGTTTAGGAGCTCGCTGTACCAGTGGATGTAGTACAAAATATCTTGGAGCATCGTCGGTGTATTACAAGAAATATGTCAACTTGTGACCTTCTGTCAGTGACCCTGGAAGAATTGTTCATAAATCTATGACCATTTGAGACCAATTGGTCAAAAGCTGTTCGGGGGGCTCCAAACCCTAAACTATAACGACCATTTTGGTCAGAAAGGTCATAATTCCCTTACACGAAATGGTCATGAAGTAGGCAGCACTGGTCCGCTACCTTATTTCTAGCTGATAACGACCAATATAGATGGTCATAGCCTTGTAAATTGTGGTGCATTGCTATGACTAGGCGCCACCTCATCAGTTTTGCCTATGTGTCATGTCTATGTGTCAGTTTTTGCCCTAGGTTCTGAAGCAGCCTATATTTCTGTCATTCCCAAAATTCCCAAAAAATTAGGCATCCTTTACTATCCAAATCATTATTGCCTCATGACAATATTCAACTCCATTTGCCTAGTAAATCATCCTCGGCAAATTTCCAAAGTTTTTGCTCAGCTCGAACTGTTGTGAAGGAAGTACTGGCTAGGGCATATCCTAATGAGTTGATTTTTTGCCACATCTTCTATATTCCCAAATCATAGCTCTCCACAAAATTTGAGCCCCATCTAACAATCCATGTGAACTCAGCATCCAATCTTTGTTTCTAGTGATATTTTTAGTTTGTGAAGCAACTATATTTTATGTTAATTTATAATTGCTGAAAATTTACCACGACATGACCCTGCCCATAGAACCTCCATCCACCATATTTTAGCTCCTTTATTCTAGCCAATTTCCCTCAGCATTTTTCCCAATTTTCTATTCAGTGGAGAGAACTGTGAAGGAAGTACCATTTTTATGTATTCCAATGGTATGAAAATTTTAAAGTGGCTTCACATGCCCAAATTATCATCCTCCTCCAAATTTCAGATCAATCCATTCATTTATTTGAGTCTAGCTTCAACATTCATATTTTTGTCCAGTGTGGTACGTTGCAAAGAAAATGCCACCTAGGCTCCTCCATTTGAGCTGAAAATTTGTGAAGACAGTCTTATTAGTAGATGATCATCCTCAGCCAAAACTCACGCCACTTGGCCATTTGCATTTCCCGTACCGTTAATCAAACACTTGGCTGCTAATTCATGTTTGAGCATAGTTCGGTCTACTCGTTGGATTATTTTGTTGTTATTTTCTTCCTAGCACATACCTGGGGAGTTCCCAACCCACTAGACATGCCTATGCCGTCCAGAATGCAGGGCAATGCCACAGTCACGCGGTGACCACGCGGCGGTCATGCGAGTTTACGCGCTCCGGAGTTGGGGCCCTCGGCCACCATCCAAACCTCGACGTATCGCCACCAAACCATGTATTTCTGATTAAATATATACTTATGTATCTAGAAATGATTTTTGGAAAAAATAAAGAGCGAACTATAAGGCAGCTGCAGTTCAGATTTGACCCGCTTCCACCTGAATCAGCGGAAATTTTTCTTTTTCACCAGAGGTGGATCAAAGCTTTTGATACCCAACCATTTTGTCAATTGTGCATTAAATATGTCCTAGTATTTTATAAAATTGATTTGGTCCAATTTTGCAACAAATATATGGTAGGTCCTTCACAAAAAACTCATTTCGGGCACTCAAAAAATGGTAAATGAATTTTCCGTGCAAAGAAAAATGAAAACTGCCTTAGGCAACATTGTTTGGAATTCCAAGATGCACCCTTGTGCACAATATGAGATAATTTGAACAAACTATGCCATGAATGTGGCCATAAGATTGATCATTTGGCCTGAAATCCATGAATCTTCACGCATGATAGCTCATTTCTAAGAACATTTTTTAAAATAATTGCCGTATTACAAGTTTATTATTATTCCTGGAAACTTCGTCACACATAATGACAGAATGCGAAGGTTTTACAATTTTTTGATTTTTTCGATTTTTTATGCCCATTTCAAAATGCGATCAAAACAGCAGGCTTGACCGTTCCTAGCTAGTGGTTGAATCTTGGAAAACTTTTAACGTTTCTCTAATTAAATAGATACTTATGTACCTAGAAATGATTTTTGTTAAAAATAAAGAGCAAACTATGAGGCAGCTGCAGTTCAAATTTGACCCGCTTCCTACTAAATTGACAGAAATTTGTCTTTTTCACCAGAGGTGCATCAAAGCTTTTGACACCCAACCATTTTGTCAATTGTGCATTAAATATGGCCTAGTATTTTATAAAATTGATTTGGTCCAATTTTGCAACAAATATATGGTAGGTCCTTCACAAAAAACTCATTTCGGGCACTCAAAAAATGGAAAATGAATTTTCCGTGCAAAGAAAATGAAAACTCCGTTAGGCAACATTGTTTGGAATTCCAAGATGCACCTTTGTGCACAATATGAGATCATTTGAACAAACCTTGCCATGAATGTGGCCATAAGATTGATCATTTGGCTTGAAAGCCATGAATCTTCACGCTTGATAGCTCATTTCTGAGAACACTTTTTAAAAATAATTGCCATATTACAAGTTTATTATTTTTCCTGGAAACTTGGTCACATATAATGACACAATGTGAAGGTTTTACAATTTTTTGATTTTTTTGATTTTTTATGCCTGTTTCAAAATGCGGTCAAAACGGCGGGCTTGACCATTCCTAGATAGTGGTTGAATCTTGGAAAACTTTTGATGTTTCTCTAATTAAATTGATACTTATGTACCTAGAAATGATTTTTGGAATAAATAAAGAGAAAACTATGAGGCAGCTGCAGTTCAAATTTGACCCGCTTCCTACTAAATCGGCGTAAATTTGTCTTTTTCACGAGAGGTGGATCAAACCTTTTGACAACCAACCATTTGGTCAATTGTGAATTAAATAATGCCAAGTATTTTTGTAAATTGATTTTCTCCAATTTTGCAACAAATATATGGTAGGTCCTTCACAAAAAAACTCATTTCGGGCACTCAAAAAAAATGGAAACTGAATATTCCGTGGAAAGAAAATGAAAACTCCCTTAGGCAACATTGTTTGGAATTCCAAGATGCGTCCTTGTGTACAATATGAGATCATTTGAACAAACTTTGCCATGAATGCGGCTATAAGATTGATCATTTGGCTTGAAAGCCATGAATCTTCACGCATGATAGCTCATTTTCGAGAACACTTTTCAAAAATAATTGCCGTATTACAAGTTTATTATTTCTTCTGGAAACTTGGTCACATATAATGACACAATGCGAAGGTTTTACAATTTTTTGATTTTTTTGATTTTTTTATGCCCGTTTCAAAATGCTGTCAAAACGACGAGCTTGACCGTTCCTAGCTAGTGGTTGAATCTTGGAAAACTTTTGATGTTTCTCTGATTAAATAGATACTTATGTACCTAGAAATGATTTTTGGAAAAAATAAAGAGCAAACTATGAGGCACCTGCAGTTCAAATTTGACCCGCTTCCCATTGAATCGATGGAAATTTATCTTTTTCACGAGAGGTGGATCAAAGCTTTTGACACCCAACCATTTGGTCAACTGTGAATTAAATATGGCCTAGTATTTTAGAAAATTGATTTGGTCTAATTTTGCAACAAATATATGGTAGGTACTTCCCAAAAAAACTCATTTTGGGCACTCGGAAAATGGAAAATTGATTATGACCATTTTAGATGGTCATAACATCATCAAAGCCTGCAGTTTGTTCTGATTGGTCTATGGGCATGTCACGCGGATCAAGCATTAGAGACCATCGGATACTGCCAGATCCAACGGCCCACACCCCTCACCCTCTCCCCACCCACACCCACCAGAAAGCAGCTCCCCTCACCTACACCACATGTCGTTGAGGACACTGACATGTGGGCCAAATTCCTCGCGGGCCGACCTGTCAGTGGCCGAATGCCACCACTCACCCACCGCACACCCTCACCCACCGCACACCACTCCTCCCCCCTCTCCTCCTCTCCAGTGGCACACCACTCCTCCCCCGCAGCCCAAACCCTAACCCCTCTCCCCTCTCCCTCCATTGGACCGTCGCCGCCACCTAGTCGCTCCTCCTCGCCTTCATGGATGACCACCTGCTCCCGACGTTCGCGCCCGTGCGCCTGCTCCTCGTCGCCTTGCTCCTCACCTTCCCCGCCGACCACCCGCTCCGCGACCACCTCATCGCCACCACCGCCTCCGCCCTTGCCACCGCGTTCCCCGCACCGCTCTCTGACCACCGACAAGATGGAGCCGTACCTCTCCCTCTCTCCCATGGCGCCAGAGCGAGCCGATGAGGTCAGTCCATAGCCAGATCTGCCACGGCCACAGAAGGCCTTCCGGATCCGTGCCGTCGTCGAGCTGGATCCGTGCCTCGTCGCGCGGCCTCGTTTACCTCCGCGACTGCGCCACGAGCAACCATGATGTCGCCAACCCACTCACCTTCCACCGCTATCACCGTCCGTCTGACCTCCCAGCGACCTCACAGGCACACCATGGCCGATGTCCACAAGGTAACCCCTTCTTCCACTCGACTTCCTTGTCTCTACTTCCCCTTTGATGACCCACAAGTATAGGGGATCTGTCATAGTCCTTTTGATAAGTAAGAGTGTCGAACCCAACGAGGAGCAGAAGGAAATGACAAGCAGTTTTTAGTAAGGTATTCTCTGCAAGCACTGAAATTATCAGTAACAGATAGTTTTGTCATAAGGTAATTCGTAGCGGGTAACAAGTAACAAAAGTAAACATGGTGCAGCAAGGTGGCCCAATCTTTTTTGTAGCAACGGACAATCCTGGAAAAACTCTTATATAAAGGAAAGTGCTCCTGAGGACACATGGGAATTATCATCAAGCTAGTTTTCATCATGCTCATATGATTCACATTCGTTACTTTGATACTTTGATATGTGGGTGGACCGGTGCTTGGGTAATGCCCTTCCTTGGACAAGTATCCTACTTATGATTAACCCCCTTCGCAAGCATCCGCAACTACGAAAGAAGAATTAAGGTAAACCTAACCATAGCATGAAACATATGGATCCAAATCAGCCCCTTATGAAGAACGCATAAACTAGGGTTTAAGCTTCTGTCACTCTAGCAACCCATCATCTACTTATTACTTCCCAATTCCTTCCCCTAGGCCCAAACAATGGTGAAGTGTCATGTAGTTGACGCTCACATAACACCACTAGAGGAAAGACAACATACATCTCATCAAATTATCGAACGAATACCAACTTCACATGACTACTTATAGCAAGACTTCTCCCATGTCCTTAGGAACAAACGTAACTACTCACAAATCATATTCATGTTCATAATCAAAGGGGTATTGATATGCATAAAGGATTTGAACATATAATCTTCCACCGAATAAACCAACTAGCATCAACTACAAGGAGTAATCAACACTACTAGCAACCCATAGGTACCAATCTGAGGTTTTGAGACAAAGATCGGATACAATAGATGACCTAGGGTTTGATAGGAGATGGTGCTGGTGAATATGTTGATGGAAATTGAACCCCTCCCGATGAGAGGATCGATGGTGATGACGATGGTGATGATTTCCCCCTCCTGGAGGGATGTTTCCCCGGTAGAACAGCTCCGCCGGAGCCCTAGACTGGTTCCGCCAAGGTTTCGCCTCGAGACGGCGGCGCTTCGTCCCGAAAGCTTCCTTCTAATTTTCCATGACAAAAGACACCTTATACAAGAAGATGGGCATCGGGGTCCTGCCAGGTGGCCCACGAGGCAGGGGGCGCGCCCCCCACCCTCGTGGACGGTGGCTGGCTCCCCTCTGGTGCTTTCTTCGCCCAATATTTTTAATATATTCCAAAACCGACTTTCGCGGAGTTTCAGGAGTTTTGGAGTTGTGCAGAATAGGTCTCTAATATTTGCTCCTTTTTCTAGCCCAGAATTCCAGCTGCCGGCATTCTCCCTCTTCATGTAAACCTTGTAAAATAAGAGAGAAAAGGCATATGTATTGTGACATAGTGTGTAATAACAACCCATAATACAATAAATATCGATATAAAAGCATGATGCAAAATGGACGTATCAACTCCCCCAAGCTTAGACCTCGCTTGTGCTCAAGAGGAAGCCGATATCGAAAAATATGTCAACATTTTTCATATGATTTCGGCTTAGAGGTGTCGATAAAATAAAATACGGACATGTTGACATATTGGCATATCGAAAAATATATATATATGTTGTTGTTCTAAGAATGATCATGATGCCCTCATGTCATATTTTAATGAGTGCTCACAATCATAAAAGATGTCCAAGATAGTATATTTATATGTGAAAACCTCTCTTTATTTATTACTTCCTATTAATTGCAATGATGACCAAAACTATGTTTGTCAATTCTCAACAACTTTTATTCATCATACTCTTTATATGTGAAGTCATTATTCTCCATAGGATCAATATGATCTCTTTATTTCTTTTTGTTCTTTCTTTTCTTTTATTTTATTTTATCCCCTCAAGATCATAGCAGGATAACCTAGCCCTTGACTCAAAACTAATCTTTATTATATATAGCTCACAGACTCGATTACATAGGTAAGGATCAACACTAAACTCAAAGCTAGATTATACTAAACTTTATTCTACTAGATCAAGATATAACCAAAAGGATCGAACTAAGAAAAATGGTAAAGATAGAAGTGTGATGGTGATACGATACCGGGGCACTCCCCCAAGCTTGGTAGTTGCCAAGGGGAGTGCCCATACCCAATACTCAGTTCTTCTTTGGTGGTAGTGATGATGGAGTTGTTGGTGATGTAGGCTTGTCATCCATCTTCCAAGGCATAGGCTCACCATCACAGAAGGATGATTGTCGGGGGTTTGGTGCGACATATGCCAACGGATGGCTTATCATGGTGGGGGCGAGTAGAACGTCGCCGGTGCCTGGAAATGGGATGAGGCGAAGACATGCACGCCGGCGAATCTTACCCAGCTTCGGGGCTCTCCGGGGAGATAATACCCCTACTGCTGCTCTGCGGGGTCTCCGCATGATCAGTATAGTCAAGGGTTTACACGGTTGCTCCTTGAGCTGTGTATGGTGGTAGGAGAGGGCAAGGCTAGCTCTCTCCCTCTATCTGGTGAGGTATAGAACTTCTGGGATCCAACCCTTTGCATGGGTGCCCTGGGGGGTTTATATAGGCCTACCCCTAGGGGTACAATGGTAATGTGACTAGGCGCGAGCCCAGCCGTCAGTGTCTCCGACCTCCGACTTCTCCGCCGACTGGTGGGGCCCGCCGACTGGTGGGCCCCGCCGACTGGTCTGGTACGGAGCCGACAGGCCGCGTCCGCCGCGGGCGGGTCTTGCCGGCTGCTGATTACTGTAGCCGTGCTCCTGATGACGCAAGCTTGGTCATGGGGTCATGGCAACAGCCCCGCCGCCTGGCGGGCGATCACTGTGGCCACTCCCCATCTCTTCTTGATTAATGGCGCGTGGGCCCCGGGGGAGGGCTCGGCCGACTCCCCCGGGCCGACTCTCGTTTGATCCGACTGGCGGTGCTCCCGCCGTCTCCCGAGGTCTCGCTGGCTGGTGGGCCCTGCCGCCTCCAGGCCGCATAGACAAGCCGTCGTGGGCGCAGGACCAGGCACAGTGGTGCTGATGTCAGGGCCGGCTGGGCAACAGTGCCACGCCGCGGGGAGATCTTCCCAAGTACGGCGCGCTGTAGCCATGCCTGCCCTTGGTAAGGGGCGGGGAGGGGGCTTCATTGTAGCCACGCCCCTGCCCCGTCCCCCTCGATGAGGTCACGGTTTGTTGGAGTCACCGGCCGACTCCCCAAAGCCGGCTTCTCTGGAAGTTGTCCCTGGGACTCGGCCGTGAGCGGGCAGCCGGCTGCCTTGCCGTAGACTCCCCAGGAGGCGGCTCTTCGCCCTATGGTCTTGAGGGGTGCAGCCTGCCCCGATGTTTTGAAAGGTCATGGGGCTCGGGTTGGCCTACCCGTGGCCCATTATTCTGACAGTAGTCCCCGAAGCTGGTGAGGCACCGTGGACGATTGGCCAAGAAGCCTCAGCAGTTTCTCTTTCCGGGTGCAACACATGGTCTTGATTGACTTCCGCCGGGCTGACTAGAAGGAGTCGGACTCGCCAAACTCGGACTCACTCAATTCTGACTTGCTCAGTAGTTCGAACGTCGCGACGGGATTTCAAGTGGCGTGCTAGCTAAGCTTCCAGGCCGCCGCCCGTTCCTGGCCTGTCACACGAGGGCACGTGGCCAGGCCGTTCTGCCATCCCACGCGCGTGACGGGACAGGCCCATGGGCGGGGCCCGCCACTACCGCGCCTCGGCGCCCGAGCGGATCCGCTGTGGCCCCGGCGGGCGGTTGGGATTCCCGTGAAGTTACTGCGCGCAGTAACTTTACGTGGATCGTCGGGGTCGTGGGGCTGCGGGCGCAGTAAATCCCCACGTCCGCCCCCTCGGCTTCACAGCCCATAGGGCTATAAGTAGGGGGAAGAGGGGGGCATGCGCGCCCCTCCTTCCCACTACCCCTCGCTTCTTCCTCCTCGCAGCTCCTCGCTCTCCTGCTTCCTCTTCTCTTCTTCGCCTCGCCGCACGCCCAAGCTCCGGTGAACGCTGCGGCGACAGCTTCGTGATGAGCTCTTCCTCCGCTGCCGCGCCTCCCCCAGTGCGCTCCGGCACCTGGGACGGCTCCGAGGTCCATGAAGACCATATTGAGTTCCTCCACCGGACCCGTCGGCTTCCCGGCGAGGATCGCGTGCAGGTGCGCCTTACGCCGGAGGGGGAGATTTCCCCCACCCCGCAGGAGGGCGAGTGGGTCATCTTCCGCTCGCACTACCTGCGTGGGCTGGGGCTGCCGGCGAGCAGCTTCTTTCGGTCGTTCATGGAGTTCTACGGACTCCAGCCGCACCACCTCACCCCCAACACGGTGGTGCTGCTGTCCGCCTTCGTGGCTCTGTGCGAGGGCTTCCTTGGAGTCCTCCCCACCCTCGAGCTCTGGGGGGAGTTCTTCTCCAAGCTCGGCACCCAGGCCATGGGCGTGCCGGCTCAGTGCGGCGCCTTCATCGCCTTGCGAAGGACAGGAGCCGACAACCACTTCCCCTCCATCGCGCTGATGAAGTCGGTGAAGATGTGGCAGCGGTCCTACTTCTACGTCAGGAACGTCGCTACGCGGGGCGACTGGATCAATCTGCCGGCTTTTGAAGCCGGCCCGCCGGCTGGCAGACTGCCCAACTAGTCGTACCGGGCCAGGTCGCTGACGCCTGCGGGAGCCGGCGCCATCACGCGACTCCGAGTGCTGACGCAGTCGGAGGGTCTGACTGGCCCGGACCTGCTGGCCGCCTTCGTCTCGCGCCGAGTTCTCCCACTCCAAGGCCGCCCTCACCTGATATGCCAGATGAGCGGGGGCCGCGACCCGAGTCGGATGTGCACCAAGGACATGCCTCACGAAGAGGTGGCCCTGATGGTGAACTACCTCTCGGACAGCAGGCTCCCGGAGGACTGGCGATTCGGCAAGGAGCCATACTCCCGCGCCAACCCCCCGCCCGTGGTGAGTCGCCTTTCTTTTCTTTCTTTGGATTGTCTTCTTCTTGCCGAGTTTTGTTCTGATCAGTCTGCTTTTGGTTAGAATCCCCTTCTTCACCCACCAGCCGGCACCTGAGGGCCTGCCCGTGAGTTTGCCGCCGACCGGGCGGAGAGCGACGTTGATGACCCCGATCTGGGGGCGGCGGCTCTGGAAGACGACGCCAAGGGAGGAGGAGGGACGACAGGTGACTTCAGGCCCTCGGCCACCTTTGCCTACTGGCCTGAAGACGACGCCGAGGAAGGAGTCGCCCCTCGCCATCGGCCAGGAGCCAGCCAGCCGGGCGCGGGCTCTTCTGCCGCGTCCGGCGCTCCAGGCGGCGGGAAGAAGCGCCGGGCTGCACCGACTTTGTTCGGCAGCCGGCCGAAAAAGCCCAAGGGCTCGGCTGCGGCGACCCGGCGGGACAAGGCGGCCGCGAAGGCCATCCGCTTCCGTAAGGAAGTGAAGAAGCCACTGTTGGTCTCTGTGTAAGTATTCTGTTTTCAAAGTTTGTTCTTTCTTCGTGCTTTGTCTGAGTCTCTGCTCGCCCCTCTTTCTTCAGGGCTCCCCTCTCTCTGGAGCGGGTTGCCGCCGCCTCCGTCATGGGGTCAGTGGAGACGCCCGCCACCACTTGGCGGATAGACCCTGCTACCGACCTCCGGGAGGCGACGGAGCGGAATGCGCAGGAGAAGCGCAATGAAGAAGAAGCCCTCCGTCTGGAGAAGGCGGAGGCCGACAGGGCGGAGACCTCCGCCAAGAAAAAACTAGCGAAGGCCGAAGCTGCCGCTGTGGTGAAGCAACAGGCTGAGGAAGCCGCACGCCACCAGGCGGCCTTGCTTGTTACCCCGCTGAACTCTGCGCCACCGCCGCCGGAGTTCACGGGGCAGACTGGAGGAGCCGGCGGGGAGAACCTCGTCGAGGAGAGGGAAGGCGGAGAGCCCTCTACTCCGGGCGCGAACGTTCCGCCGCCGCCTCCGCCGCCGTCTGAAGGCGTGCAAGGCGAGCGGCCAGTGGACCCTCCGGCGCCGCCGACTGAAGACGAGGCCGTGGCGAGGCTACTCCTCTAGGTCGGCTCGCCAGCGCGCCGTCTTCGGGAGAAGGCGACTTCGGCACCCCGCCCCCTGGAAGCCGGCACCGCCAACTCGGCGGCTCCAGACGGTGAGGCGACGAGCGCCGCACCCGTTGGGTGGGTGTGGGGAGGCGGCACAGGGCCGCTGAACCGGGCGCTCCTGGACGTCCAGGCGAAGCTCCGCACTGAGGGCGACGCCCTCCAGAGCTGCACCAAGGCGTTCCTGGCGTCGCGGGCGGCCGTCCGGGTATGTCTTTTCTTTGGGCCTTTGTTTTTTCTTGTTCCTCTTTGTGGGGGCGCGCCAGCGCACCCACTGGGTGTAGTCCCCGAGTTTCGGGTCGGCTGCTGAGCAGGCGGCCCGGAACTCCAATTTGATGGACTTCTGGGTACTTTGTCTAAAATGATTGTTGCAGGACTACCACAACCTCTGCGTCACCGCCTTCAACCGTAATGTTGAAGAGTTGGGCAAGCGGACCGCCGACTTGGCGGAGAGCCGGAGTAAGTCCTTCTCCTTTTTCTCTTCTCTATGGGGGCGCGCTAGCGCACCCGCGGGCTGTAGTCCCCGAGATTCGGGCCGACTGCTGAGCAGTCGGGCCGGATCTCCCCGGCGACCTACTTTATTGATGACTGCTGTCTTTCTTTCTTTCCTCCAGGGGCCAACGCTGCTCTTCAACAGCAGCTGAGTGAAGCCAACTCTGCCCTGCTCACCAAAGGGGAGGAGTGCAGCAAGCTCGCCGCGGAGCGCTATCTGCTGACCACTCAGTTGGCAGAGCAGAAGGGGCTGCTCGCGAAGTCGCAGAGGGAGGCGATGGAGACGGAGGCCGCCCTCCTGGCCGAGTTCGCGAGCGAGCCCTCTTCCTGGTCTGACAAGGAGGCGTTGCTATCCTCCGACTTCAACGAGATCGAAGACATCGTTGATGGTGAGTCTCTTTGTTTTCTTTCTTTGAGCTGCCGACTTAGGTCGTGCCGACTCCTGGTTTTTGACTCGCTTTTTTGTTTCTTCATGTCTTTTGCAGACTTCTTCCCTGGGCAGTTGCAGGCCGCTATCCAAGCCATCGAGGCCGATCGTGCAAGTCGGAGGGCGGAGGGCGCAGAGATCGCCGCCGATGCCCCCTGAACTCTTGATGAGCACATCTTGAGTATCGAGGCTCGCCTCCGGCCGGCGCACCGGATGCTGCGCCGGCTTCAGCGCGTCGGTGCCCAGGCGATCTTCGCCCTTTGGCCGGATATGCAGGCTCCGCGCACCCCCAGCCTGACGGCCAACTGGTTGGAGGTCACGGCTGGTCGCCTCGAGGCCTGGAAGGGCTCTTCGGCCCGGGCTTGAGCGCGCCGGGCCTTAGAGTTCGTCAAGGCATGGTACCCGGGGATGGATCTAGACCGGTTGGCCACGCTTCGGTCGGAGGCCCAGTCAGAGCTGGCGGCTGCAGAAGACGCCCTCGTCAAGCGTGCTGCGGCGATCGCCGAGTACACCGACACGAGCATCTTCGTCCCCGAGCGGTCTGAAGACGGCGAGGAGGTCCCGCCGGAGTGGTTTGGGATGAACCCAGACTACGGCGAAGACTCGGCGGAGGTGGTCGGCTCCAGCGTCGAGGAGGAGGACGAGGCGGAGGATGAGGGCGAGGTGGAGACACCAGAAGACGGAGCAGACAGCCAGCCTCAGCCTGACCGCGCCTCCAGCAACGAGCCGCGTGCGACCGATCTGACTGCTGCCGGAGGCGATCAAGCCGAGACTAGCCGGCCGACCGCCCCGACGACTGACGCTGGCGCCTCCTCTGACCCCCCGACTCCGTCTGCCACCTCCTAAGCTGCCGCTGTGTCTTTTGTTTTATCTGCTTTAGTAGTCTTTTGAAGAACTTGTTAATTCACACAATTCCACCCGCGGGGTGTATTTTGAACCTCTGCTTGACAATTCGGCCAAGGGCCTATGTTATGTAAATTTATATATCTATCCTTTCTTGCTCATTGTTCTTTTGGTTGTTTTCCTTTGCCGCTTTACCCTAGTTGCCTGCCTTGCCAATCGGACAGCCGCTCTGCAGACTGTTGCTGGATCGAGTGCTAGGCTACTTTGGGAAAGCAAGTACTTAGCCGATTTCAAGATTCTTTGAGCAAGTTGGATAGGAAACGACAATCCGACTATCCGAGAATCGGTTTGCGAGAAAGGCTGGAAGCCGTCTTGAGCTATGTTTTATGCTTTGAGTCCTTAGCCATTTTTTGTGCGAGCACCCATTCTACCTTACCTCTGCCCACCGTACAGTCGCTCTGCAAGGTGTGGCTTCTGACAGAAGACGGCTTAGATGCTACACACTACTTGTCCGGCTGCAGAAAGCATTTCATAGTGCAAGGCGGCAAGTCCCCGGGCCGACTTGTCGAGCCCGGTGCCAAACGGTATGACAAAGAGTAACATACTTGTAGGCATAATTTTTATCATACAAATAAAAGAGGGCAGTCCCCGAGCTCGTCTCGAGGGGCCTGAAGTCTTGGTACTTTAATACAAAAGGTAGCATGGTACATACTGCATCAACTGTAAAATCTTCGGAGAAGATTTGCATTCCATGGCCGCTCTGTCTCCTTGTCGGAGTCGTCTTTCTTGCGTGCTCGGGGCTTCTGAGCGTCGATCAGGTAGTAGGAGTCGTTGCCTAGTACTTTGCTGATGATGAAAGGGCCCTCCCAAGGCGGCGACAGCTTGTGCTGGCCGGCTGTTCGCTGGATCAGCCGGAGCACAAGGTCGCCTTCTTGGAAAGATCTTGGCCTGACCTTCCTGTTGTGGTATCGGCGCAGGCTCTGCTGGTAGATGCTGGATCGGCTGAGTGCCAGCAGCCGGCCCTCTTCCAGCAGATCAACGCCGTCTTGTCGTGCTTCTTCTGCTTCCTCCTCGGTGTACATGGTGACTCGTGGGGAGTCGAACTCTATGTCCGTTGGGATGACGACTTCGGCACCGTAGACGAGGAAGAAGGGCGTGAAGCCGGTTGACTTGTTTGGAGTTGTGCGCAGACTCCAAAGGACGGCTGGCAGCTCATCGAGCCAGCAGCCAGCCAAGCGCTCCAGAGGCTTGATCAACCGAGGCTTGATGCCGGACAGGATGAGGCCGTTTGCTCGCTCCACTTGGCCGTTTGACTGTGGGTGGGCGACGGACGCTAGGTCCAGTCGGATGCCCTGTGTTGCACAGAAACGGGCCAAGGCGCCTTTGGCAAAATTTGTGCCGTTGTCGGTGATGATGTTGTGTGGTATGCCGTACTGAATTGTGATATCGGTGATGAAGGTCACGGTAGTCGGACCGTTCAGTTTCTTAATTGGCTTTACTTCCACCCACTTGGTGAACTTGTCCACTGCGACAAGTAGGTGAGTTAGACCACCTCGTGCTGTCTTGAACGGTCCCACCATGTCTAGACCCCAAACTGCGAAAGGCCAAGCAATGGGGATGGTCTTGAGCGCGGAAGCCGGCTGGTGCGGCTTGGAGCTGAACTTCTGGCACCCTTTGCATTTTTGGACCAACTCCTTGGCCTCTTCCAAGGCATTCGACCAAAAGAAACCGTGCCGGAAAGCTTTGGCGACGAGTGCTCTTGAAGCTGCATGGTGGCCACATTCGCCTTGATGGATGTCTTTGAGGATCGCCTGGCCTTGCTCTGGCTCTACGCAGCGCTGGTAGACACCAATGACGCTGTGCCTGACCAGCTCCCTGTTGATTATGGTATAGGCTGCTGCCCGACATTGTACTTGCCGAGCTGAGGTCTCAGCAGTTGGTAGCTCTTTGTTCACCAGAAATTTGAGGATGGGCTGGGCCCATGAGGGTGCTGCTATTTTGTCGACTATCAGAACTGCGACTTGGACGACTGGGAGGCGGCGGGCTGGAGTCAACAACCGCTTGTTGGGATGATGAAGTCCCCAGGCCGACTGGCTCGATCCTTGGGCCGAGTTCTGGAATCTTCGAGTCCGTCACCGCAGTCCCCGGGCCGGGCTCGACTGTGGCAGCTTTGGAGTCGCCCGCCAAAGTCCCCGTTCCGACTGCCGGAGCTCTGGAGTCGGATCCGCCGTCTTTGGGAGGAGCCGGCACAAAGATGGAGTCTGATTCTGGTGAAGGCTTGACAGACGGCTTGAGGAGGCGTTGAAGGGCGACGCCAGATGGAATTGCTTGGCGGGTAGAGCCGATTCGTGCCAAGGCGTCTGCTTGGTCGTTGTCATTTCTTGGCACGTGGAGGAACTCGCACCCTTCGAAATACCCGCTGAGCTGCTTCACGAGAAACGGTAGCTTGCCATGTTTGCGTCTTTCACGTACCAGTCGCCAGATGACTGCTGGACCACTAAGTCCGAGTCGCCATAACACAGGAGCCGGCGGATGCCAAGTTCTTTGGCAAGCCGGAGCCCGTGATTAAGCGCCTCGTACTTGGCCATGTTGTTGGAGGCGGCAAAATGGATTTGCAGTGCATATTTGAGCTTGTCGCCTTTGGGAGAGGTGAGGACGACGCCGGCTCCCAAGCCGGTGCGCATCTTGGAGCCGCGAAGTGCATCCGCCAATGGGTGGAGTCAGGTGCTGGAGGCAGGTACTGGGTCTCGGCTCAGTCGACGAGGAAGTCGGCCAGTGCTTGTGATTTGATAGCGATGCGGGGCTGGTAGTAGATGGTGTAAGGATCCAGCTCTATGGCCCACTTGGCCACTCGACCAGAGGCATCTCGGCTACCGATGATCTCGGCAAGTAGAGCCGTGCAGACCACCGTGATTGGATGCTCTTGAAAGTAAGGCTTCAATTTCTTGGCGGCAAAGTGTACGCCATAGCACATCTTCTGGTAGTGGGGGTAGTTCTGCTTGGAGGTCGACAGTATCTCGCTCAGGTAATATACTGGTCTCTGGACAGGTAGCGCCTTGCCTTCCTCCTTGCGCTCTACTACAATGACTGTGCTGACTACTCGGCTGGTGGCGGCGATGTACAGGAGCATAGGTTCCTTGGGAGTCGGAGGCGCCAGGATGGGTGGAGTAGTCAGCATCTTCTTCAACTGGTGGAAAGCTTCATCTGCCTTATGGTTCCACTCGAAAAAAGCGGTCTTCTTCATGAGTTGGTATAAGGGAAGAGCTTTCTCGCCCAGCCGGCTGATGAATCGGCTGATGGACACCAAGCAGCCGGTGAACTTCTGCACATCCAGCAGTCGGCTAGGTACCTCCATTCTCTTGATGGCCTTGATTTTTACTGGGTTGCATTCTATGCCACGTTCAGAGACCAGGAAACCTAGCAGCTGGCCGGCTGGTACTCCGAAGACACACTTCTCGGGGTTGAGCTTGATCTGGAACCGGCGCAGGTTCTCAAAGGTCTCCTTGAGGTCTTCCAGCAATGTTCCTCGCTTTTCCGTCTTCACCACCACGTCGTCCACGTAAACATGGGCGTTCCTGCCGAGCTACTTGAGGAGGCACTTCTGCATGCAACGTTGAAAGGTGGCGCTGGCATTCCTCAAGACGAACGTCATGGTGAGGTAGCAGAATGCTCCAAACGGCATGATGAAGGTGGTCTTCAATCTGTCAGCCGGGCTCAGCTTGATCTGGTGATATCCTGAGTACGCATCCAAGAAACTCAACAGCTCGCATCCGGCTGTGGAGTCTATCACCTGATCAATTCTTGGCAGAGCAAACGGGTCCTTGGGGCAGGCCTTGTTGAGGCTCGTGTAGTCAATACACATTCGCCATTGCTTGTTCTTCTTTAGCACCAGGACCGGATTTGCCAGCCACTCCGAGAAGAAAACTTCCATAATGAAGCCGGCTGCTAGGAGTCGGGCTATCTCTTCTCCGACAACTCTTCTCTTCTCTTCTGATAAGCGGCGCAGGGGCTGCCTGACCGGCTTTGCATCAGATTGGACGTGTAACTTGTGCTCGGCGAATTCCGTCGGCACACCTGGCATGTCTTTGGGAGACCATGCAAAGATGTCCCGATTCTCACGGAGGAAATCGACGAGCTCGCCTTCCTATTTGTTGTCGAGATTTGCACTTACGACAGCGTACCTCTCTGGGTGCTCCGGATCCAAGGGTATCTTCTTTGTCTCTTTGGCTGGCTTGAACGAACCTTCGGCTTCCGACTCCTTTGGGTCGGGCGATATCTCCGGCTGCTTGCCGGCCATCGCCACAGCTCGCTCAAGGAGTCGCTTCTCGGCCGCAATCACCAGGGACTCAGCCAGCCGACTGCTCTAGGCCGCGCAGGCGGACGACTTTCGGTAGTCGCCGGCCACAGTCAGAATTCCCCTAGAACTGGGCATCTTCATCTTGAGGTAGGCATAGTGGGGGACCGCCATGAACTTGGCCAAGGCGGGCCGGCCAAGTAGCGCATGGTATGGGCTCTCAAGGTCCACCACCTCAAACCAAACAGACTCTCTTCGGAAGTGATCTTTGTCCCCAAAGAGGACGTCAATCAGGATCTTGCCAATTGGTGAACAGGAAAGCCCAGGAACAATGCCGTGGAACACGGTCCGGCTGTTCTGAAGCTGTCTCGGCTTGATTCCTAACTTCTCCATGGTGTCCTTGTAAAGGATGTTGATGCTGCTGCCCCCATCTATCAGAACTCGCGAGAAACGCGCGGCCCGTTTGTCTGTGGCAAAGGTGGCGTCCAGGACCAAGGCGTAGGAGCCCGGACTCGGCATCACTTCTGGGTGGTCAGCCCTGCTCCAGCTGATGGGCCTCTCAGACCAGTGCATGAACTCTGGCGTCTCCGAGGCTACTGCGTTCACCTCTTATTGCTGCAGCCGCCTGCTGCGTCGATCATCAGCCACACTGGTGAACACCACGTAGGCTTCGTGCTCTTCAGGATACTCGTCTTGTACTGCGCCGACTGGCCTGACTGCCGGCTGCTAGGGCGAAGGCGGAGGCGGCTGCCCAGCAGGCGGGGGTGGCAGGAGGCCGTCTCCCTTGGCGATCCTGGTGAGCCAGTGGCACTTCCGGGTGGTGTGATTCGATGGCTTCGCGCCGCTGTGGAACTTGCAAGGTCCATCCAAGGTCTGCTCGTAGGAGAAGGCCGACAACCAGTTCGGCTTGCCGCCTTTCTGTTGCTTGGGCGGAGGCTACTCTTCTGGCTGCTGGGCTTCGATGGTCACGACCTGCCGGCTGCTGGAAGCCGGCTGCGAGGCCTTGTGCTTGTGGTCGCCCTGCTGTTGTCGCCGGCTGGCGTCTGCTGCCGAAGTTCTTGGAGCCTGAGGAGCTACTTTGCCAGTCGTGCTGATTTGAATTTCTGTCTTCATGGAGGAGTCGGCCGTAGCGTACTTGTTCGCTATGATCAGCAGCTCATCGAGGGTTTCTGGCTCATCGCAGAGGAGCTTGTGCTTGAGGAGGGTGCCTTCTTGGCACCCGGCTGTGAAGTACTCGATGGCCTGCACTTCGTGCACGCCCTCGCAGGAGTTCCAGAGCTCGGCCCAACGCGTGAGGTAGTCGCAAGTCGACTCGTCAGGACCTTGCACGCACAAGGAGAGCTGACGAGGCTTGGGAGGACGCTTGTACGTGCTGGTGAAGTTGCGGACGAACGCTTTGGTGAAGTCGACCTAGCTGTTGATGCTGCGGGGCTTTAGGCTGTTCAGCCATGTCCGGGCCGTGCCCTGGAGCATGAGCGGAACGTACTTTACGGTGACACGCTTGTTGTCGTTTGCTATGCTGACAGCCGTGGAGTAGTCGACTAGCCAGTCTTTCGGCTTCACGGAGCCGGTGTACTTGGGCGTGTCTCTTGGGAGTGTGAACCCTCTGGGAAAGGGCTCGTCCCGAATGCGGGGCCCGAAACAAGGCGGACCCAGCTCGTCTTCTTCTTCCAGCGCCAGGGACTGGTGAAGTCGGTCGATCCGATGGCGGGCGTCATTCTCCCCAACTCCCTCTCGGCAGCCAAGGCGGTCACCGAGAGTCGGATGGTCAACAGGCGGCGGGGAGACTCGCCTCTCCTTGCGGGGAGGGGGAGGCGGACAGTCGTCCCGTCGTTCCACTTCTCTTGGGCGGCCGTCTCGGTCGCGCTCTATGGTAATCCGAGTCCGACTGAGGCTGACAGCCGGCTCCTTGTCCTTTCTTCCTCGGGCACCGCCAGTCGGCGTCCGAGACGTCGTGCCTTGATCTCGGTGCGGGTCGTCGTTTGGCCGCTGCGGCGCCTCCATGCGGCAGCCGGCCTCGTTCTGCGTGGCGGCCGCGTCAAGGAGCCGCTGGACTCGCTCCATCATGAGGCGGCGCTCTTCGCCCTCGAAATTGTCCAGCTCATCAGCCGCTACCTGGGCGGCTCGGATGTTCTCCGCTGGCGTGGCATACATGGGGCAGCTAGCCTCACGACGTTGTAAAACGACGGCCAGTGAATTGTAATACGACTCACTATAGGGCGAATTCGAGCTCGGTACCCGGGGATCCTCTAGAGTCGACCTGCAGGCATGCAAGCTTCTGACAAGCGTCTCATGCTGGCTAGCTTCTTCGCGCCTTCAACAAGCTGAAGGCGGCATGCTTCTAACGTCTCCGTGTCAGCATATTCCGGAATGGGTGCAGCTAGGTCTTGCAGCGCCGCGCCGAGTGAGTCGGGTGCCCTTCCACCAGGGAACTCGTCATGACTGATGACCAGCACCTCAGTGACGGTGCTCCCGTCGCTCTCCGCGTGGGGGAGAGGTTCGTCATAGACCACCACGTTGGAGGGGAACGCGTCAACCGATGCGGTGTCGGAGTCGACCAGCATCGGGTCGGTGGAGCCTACGGACTCCAAGTCTACGGCAAGCTTGCCGGAAACGTGGAGTTGATCGAGGAGGCCCGCGAGGAGGTTTTCGGGGTCACCTACGCCTGCGTCGGACTCAGGCTCGTCGGAGAGGCGGACCTCGCTGACAAGTTCGGCCAAGGAGCTGGCTGCGCAGGCGATCTCCACGCCGCGCAGCGCGTCGATGCAAGCTTCGTCTGGCGTGCCTGGCTGGGTGCGCTCGCCAGGGAGGAAAAGGGTTCCCATCCAAAACAGATCTCCGGACGGCGGTGCACCATGCTCCACGGTGGGCGCCAAATGTTGGGGGTTTGGTGCGACATATGCCAACGGATGGCTTATCATGGTGGGGGCGAGTAGAACATCGCCGGTGCCTGGAAACGGGATGAGGCGAAGACATGCACGCTGGCGAATCTTACCCAGCTTCGGGGCTCTCCGGGGAGATAATACCCCTACTGCTGCTCTGCGGGGTCTCCGCATGATCACTATAGTCAAGGGTTTACAGGGTTGCTCCTTGAGCTGTGTTTGGTGGTAGGAGAGGGCAAGGCTAGCTCTCTCCCTCTATCTGGTGAGGTATAGAACTTCTGGGATCCAACCCTTTGCATGGGTGCCCTGGGGGGTTTATATAGGCCTACCCCCCAGGGGTACAATGGTAATGTGACTGGGCGCGGGCTAGCCATCAGTGTCTCCGACCTATGACTTCTCCGCCGACTGCTGGGGCCCGCCGACTGGTGGGCCCCGCCGACTGGTCTGGTACGGAGCCGACAGGCCGCGTCCGCCGCGGGCGGGTCTTACCGGCTGCTGATTATTGTAGCCGTGCTCCTGATGACGCAAGCTTGGTCATGGGGTCATGGCAACAGCCCCGCCGCCTGGCGGGCGATCACTGTGGCCACTCCCCATCTCTTCTTGATTAATGGCGCGTGGGCCCCGGGGGAGGGCTCGGCCGACTCCCCCGGGCCGACTCCCATTGGATCCGACTGGCGGTGCTCCCGTCGTCTCCCGAGGTCTCGCTGGCTGGTGGGCCCTGCCGCCTCCAGGCCGTACAGACAAGCCGTCGTGGGTGCAGGACCAGGCACAGTGGTGCTGATGTCAGGGCCGGCTGGGCAACAGTGCCACGCCGCGGGGAGATCTTCCCAAGTACGGCGCTATAACCATGCCTGCCCTTGGTAAGGGGCAGGGAGGGGGCTTCATTGTAGCCACGCCCCTGCCCCGTCCCCCTCGATGAGGTCACGGTTTGTTGGAGTCTCCGATCGACTCCCCAAAGCCGGCTTCTCTGGAAGTCATCCCTGGGACTCAGTCGTGAGCGGGCAGCCGGCCGCCTTGCCGTAGACTCCCCAGGAGGCGGCTCTTCGCCCTGTGGTCTTGAGGGGCACAGCCTGCCCCGATGTTTTGAAAGGTCATGGGGCTCGGGTTGGCCTACCCGTGGCCCATTACTCTGACAATGATCAAGTCTCCGGGATCCTCAAATCTACATCCAAACTCATCCTTTTGAATCTATATTCATACTCATAGTTCTGGTTTTGCAGGTCATAGATCTGGGCTTGGAGGTGCTCGATTTTCTCGTGAAGCTTGAAGATGGTCTCCCCAATGTACTTGGCATCCAGCTTGTGGTTGTTGCTGAACTTCGCGATCATCATGTGGTTGGCGTTGAGTCCGCGTTCCACCATCCCCTGGCACTTGAAAACTTGTTGCTCCATTGCTTCGAGTCTTGTCTCCACGCTTCCGGTCCTCCTTGGTCCCTCAACATCGCAGATGTCTGGTATCCCCTCACGCATCTCAATGGTTTGAGGGTGTTGTAGCACCTCTGCGAGGTAAGGATTGATGACCTCCTTGAAAAACTTGACCTTGGGGGCGCTTGAAGATGTCATGGTGATCTAAATCTGTCAGAAAAACAGCTCGAAACAAAAACAGGGGATATTTGCGTGGTATGGTGGTCCAAACCTTCGGGAGATTATATAATGAATTTTTACTGACCAAAAGAAGTATTGTGCAAGAAATCGGAGTCCGGAGGGTGCACGAGGTGCCCACGAGGCAGGGGGGCGCGCTCTCCACCCTCGTGGATGCCTGGTGTCCTTTCCGGACTGCTTCTTATTTTCCTATTTTTTTAATATTCCAAAATGGAGAAAAATTGCTATTAGAATTGTTTTGGAGTCGATTTACTTACTGTACCACATACCTATTCCTTTTCGGAGTCTGAAACATTCTGAAAAGTGTCCCTTATGTACTCCTTCGGGATTACGGTGTCAATAACATTGGTTTCAATATTTATGGGATTACCTAAGATATAATGATTGATTCTTTGACCGTTCACCCCCTCGCATTTGTTCCTTCAAAGTTGTTGATTTTTATGGCACCGGAACGATAGACTTCCTCGATAACGTAAGGACCTTCCCATTTACAGAGTTCCTGCAAAAAATCTTAAACCAGAGTTATATAATAGAACATAATCACCTACATTAAACTCATGTTTTTGTATCCTTTTGTCATGCCATCTTTTAACCGTTTCTTTAAATAGTTTGGCATTCTCATAGGCATGGGTCCTCCACTCATCATGTGAGCTAATGTTAAATTGTCTCTTTTTCCCAGGCAAGTTTGAAATCATAATTGAGCTCTTTAATGGCCCAATATGCCTTATGTTCTAGTTCGAGAGGTAAGTGACATGCTTTTCCATAAACCATTTTATACGGAAAAATACCCATACGATTTTTATATGCAGTTCTATAGGCCATAATGCATCATCAAGTTTCTTGGACCAATTCTTTCTAGACCTATTAACAGTTTTTTCCAAAACTAATTTAAGCTCTCTATTACTCAGTTCTACTTGACCACTAGACTGTGGGTGGTATGGAGATGCAATTCTATGATTAACATCATACTTAGCAAGCATGTTACGAAAGGCACCATGAATAAAATTTGAACCACTATCAGTCATTAAGTATCTAGGGACTCCAAACCTCGGAAAAATAACTTCTTTAAGTATCTTAATAGAGGTGTTATGATCAGCACTACTAGTTGGAATAGCTTCTACCCACTTAGTAACGTAATCAACAACAAATAAATATGTGTATGCCCATTAGACGAAGGAAACGGTCCCTATAGTCGAAGCCCCAAACATCAAATGGTTCAATAACAAGTGAATTGTTCATAGGCATTTCTTGACGTCTACCAATATTACCAATTCTTTGACATTCATACAAGACAAGACAAACTTACGGGAATCCATGAAAAGAGTAGGCCAATACAAAACGGATTGCAATACCTTATGTGTAGTTCTATCTCCAGCATGGTGTCCTCCATAAGCCTCAGAGTGACACTTGCGAAGGATCTGTTCCTGTTCATGCTCAGGTACACAACGTCTAATGACACCATCTACTCCTTCTTTATAAAGGTGTGGGTCATCCCAGAAGTAATGTCTTAAATCATAGAAAAACTTTTTCTTTTGTTGTATGTGAAACTAGGTGGTATAGATTTAGCAACAATGTAATTAGCATAATCAGCATACCATGGAGCAGTACGAGAAGCATTTATGACAGCTAATTGTTCATCAGGAAAGCTATCATCTATAGGTAGTGGGTCATCAAGAACATTCTCTAACCTGGACAAATTGTCTGCAACGGGATTCTCAGCTCCCTTTCTATCAATAATATGCAAATCAAATTCTTGTAGCAAGAGAACCTATCTAATAAGTCTAGGTTTAGCATCTTTCTTTCCATAAGGTATTTAATAGCAGCATGATCAGTGTGAACATTTACTTTAGAATCAACAATATAAGGTCTGAACTTATCAGAAGCAAATACAACTGCTAAAAATTCTTTTTCAGTAGTAGCATAATTTCTGTGGGCACCTTCTATAGTTTTACTAGCATATTGGTTAACATTTAATTTCTTATCAACTCTTTGTCCTAGAACAGCACCTACAACATCATCACTAGCATCACACATAATTTCAAAGGGTAAATTCCAATCGGGTGGTTCAACAATAGGTGCAGAAATCAAGGCTTTCTTAAGTATTTCAAATGCTTCTAAACAATCATCATCAAAGACAAAAGGAATATCTTTTTGTAAGAGATTAGTCAGAGGCCTAGAATTTTTGAGAAGTCTTTAATGAACCTCCTATAAAAACCGGCATGACCAAGGAAACTTCTTATACCTTTAATGTCCTTAGGACATGTTATCTTTTCAATAGAATCAACTTTAGCTTTATCAACTTCAATACCTCTTTCAAAAACTTTATGCCCCAAGACAATACCTTCATTAACCATAAAGTGGCACTTCTCCCAATTCAAGACAAGATTAGTTTCTTCACATCTCTGCAAAACTCGATCAAGGTTGCTTAAGCAATCATCAAAAGAAGTTCCCTATAAGCAAAGGTAGCAGGTGCATTACATAAACCAAAAGGCATATACCTATAAGCAAAGGTATCGAAAGGGCAAGTAAAAGTGATCTTTTCCTGATCCTCTTTCAACACAGGTATTTGAGAGAAACCAGAATAACCATCTAGAAAGCAAAAATATGTATGTTTGGATAATATTTCTAGCATTTGATCAATAAAACATAAAGGGTTGTTGGAAATATGCCCTAGAGGCAATAATAAAATGGTTATTATTGTATTTCCTTGTTCATGATAATTGTCTATTGTTCATGCTATAATTGTATTAACTGGAAACCGTAATACATATGTGAATACATAGACCACAACATGTCCCTAGTAAGCCTCTAGTTGACTAGCTCGTTGATCAATAGATGGTTATGGTTTCCTGACCATGGACATTGGATGTCATTGATAACGGGATCACTTCATTAGGAGAATGATGTGATGGACAAGACCCAATCCTAAGCATAGCACAAGATCGTGTAGTTCGTTTGCTAAGAGCTTTTCTAATGTCAAGTATCATTTCCTTAGACCATGAGATTGTGCAACTCCCGGATACCGTAGGAATGCTTTCGGTGTACCAAACGTCACAACATAACTGGGTGGCTAAACAGGCACACTACGAGTATCTCTGAAAGTGTCTGTTGAGTTGGCACAAATCGAGACTGGGATTTGCCACTCCGTGTGACGAAGAGGTATATCTGGGCCCACTCGGTAATGCATCATCATAATGAGCTCAATGTGACTAATGAGTTAGCCACGGGATCATGTGTTACGAAATGAGTAAAGTGACTTGTCGGTAACGAGATTGAACGAGGTATTGGGATACTGATGATCGAATCTCGGGTAAGTAACATACCGATAGACAAAGGGAATTGTATACAGGATTGATTGAATCCCCGACATCGTGGTTCATCCGATGAGATCATCGTGGAACATGTGGGAACCAATATGGGTATCCAGATCCCACTATTGGTTATTGGCCAGAGATATGTCTCGGTCATGTCTGCATGGTTCCCGAACCCGTAGGGTCTACACACTTAAGGTTCGGTGACGCTAGAGTTGTTATGGGAAATAGTATGTGGTTACCGAAGGTTGTTCAGAGTCCTGGATGAGATCCCCGACATGACGAGGAGTTCCGGAATGGTCCAGTGGTGAAGATTGATATATTGGACAAAGGGTATTGGAGTCCGGAATTATTCCGGGGGTATCGGGTGACGACCAGCATGCCTGAAAGTGGTTTCGGAGGCCCGAGCTAGTGTTGGGGGGCCTTATGGGCCAAGGGGAAGGGGCACACCAGCCCACTAAGGGGATGTGCGCCCCTCCCACCCCATCTCACGTAACCAGGAGAGGTGGGGGTGCCTCCCCTAGGGCAGCCTCCCCTCCTGGCTTGGGGGGCAAGTCTCCTAGGAGTGGAGGCGCCCAAAACCCATCTAGGGTTCCCTCCCTGGCCGTCGCCCCTCCCCTAGATGGGATCTGAAGGGGCCAGGCCCCTCTCCCCTTCTCCTATAAATAGTGGGGGTGGGAGGGCTGCCAGAGGATGGAGACCCTTCCCCTGGCGCAGCCCCTTCCCCTCTCCTACACCACCTCCTCCTCCGTAGCGCTTGGCGAAGCCCTGCCGGAGAACCACGAGCTCCATCACCACCACGCCGTCGTGCTGTCGGAGTTCTCCCTCAACTTCTCCTCTCCCCTTGATGGATCAAGAAGTAGGAGACATCCCCGAGCTGTACGTGTGTTGAACGCGGAGGCGTCGTTGTTCGGCGCTTAGATTGGAATCAACCGCGAACTGAATCGCTGCGTGTACGACTCCACCAACCGCGTTCTTGTAACGCTTCCGCTTAGCGATCTTCAAGGGTATGAAGATGCACTCTCTCTCCTTGCTAGTATGTCCTAAATTGATCTTGGTGACACGTAGGAAAATTTTGAATTATTGCTACGTTCCCCAACAGTGGCATCATGAGCTAGGTCTATGCGTAGATTCTATGCACGAGTAGAACACAAAGTAGTTGTGGGCGATGATTTGTTCAATTTGCTTGCCATTACTAGTCCTATCTTGATTTGGCGGCATTGTGGGATGAAGCGGCCCGGACCGACCTTACACGTACACTTACATGAGATAGGTTCCACCAAATGACATGCACTTGATGCATAAGGTGGCTAGCGGGTGTCTGTCTCTCCCACTTTAGTCGGATTGGATTCGATGAAGAGGGACCTCATGAAGGGTAAATAGCAATTGGCATATCACCGTTGTGGCTTTTGCGTAGGTAAGAAACGTTCTTGCTAGAAACCCATAGCAGCCACGTAAAACATGCAACAACAATTAGAGGACGTCTAACTTGTTTTTGCAGGGTATGCTATGTGATGTGATATGGCCAAAAGGATGTGACGAATTATATATATGTGGAGTATGAGATTGATCATGTTCTTGTAATAGGAATCACGACTTGCATGTCGATGAGTATGACAATCGGCATGAGCCATTGGAGTTGTCTTAATTTATTGTATGACCTGTGTCAATGAAAAACGCCATGTAATTACTTTACTTTATTGCTAACCGTTAGCCATAGTAGTAGAAGTAATAGTTGGCGAGACAACTTCATGAATACATGATGATGGAGATCATGGTGTCATGCCGGTGACGAAGGTGATCATGCCGCACCTCGAAGATGGAGATCAAAAGGCGCAAGATGATATTGGCCATATCATGTCACTTTATGATTTTCATGTGATGTTTGTCATGTTTACATCTTATTTTCTTAGAACAACGGTAGCATAAATAAGATGATCCCTCGCTAAAATTTCAAGAAAGTGTCCCCCTAACTGAGCACCGTTGCGAAGGTTCGTTGCTTCGAAGCACCACGTGAAGATCGGGTGTGATAGATTCTAACGCTCGCATACAATGGGTGTAAGCCAGATTTAAACATGCGAAACACTTAGGTTGACTTGACGAGCCTAGCATGTACAGACATGGCCTCGGAACACAAGAGACCGAAAGGTCGAACATGAGTCGTATAGTAGATACGATCAACATGAAGATGTTCACCGATGATGACTAGTCCGTCTCACGTGATGATCGGACACGGCCTAGTTGACTCGGATCATGTATCACTTAGATGACTAGAGGGATGTCTATCTAAGTGGGAGTTCATTAAATAATCAGATGAAATTAATTATCATGGACATAGTCAAAAGGTCTTTGCAAATTATGTCGTAGCTTACACTTTAGTTCTACTGTTCAAGATATGTTCCTAGAGAAAATTTAGTTGAAAGTTGATAGTAGAAATTATGTGGACTGGGTCCGTCAACTAAGGATTATCCTCATTGCTGCGCAGAAGGCTTATGTCCTTAATGCACCGCTCGGTGTGCTGAACCTCGAGTGTCGTCTGTAGATGTTGGGAAACATCTGACATACACGTTTTGATGACTACGTGATAGTTCAGTGCGTAATGCTAATGGTTTAGAATTGTGGCACCAAAGAAATTTTTGAAACATTGTAGAACATATGAGATGTTCCAAAGACTGAAATTGGGATTTCAGACTAGTGCCCACGTCAAGAGGTATGAGACCTTTGACAAGTTTCTTAAGCCTGTAAACTAAGGGAGAAAAGCTCAATCGTTGAGCATGTGCTCAGATTGTCTGAGTACTACAATCGCTTGAATCGAGTGGGAGTTAATCTTCCAGATGAGATAGTGATGGTTCTCCATAGTCACTGCCACCAAGCTATTAGAGCTTCGTGACGAACTATAACATATCAGGGATAGACATGATGATCCTTGAGCAACTCGCGATGTTTGACACCGCGAAAGTAGAAATCAAGTAGGAGCATCAATTGTTGATGGTTAAACCACTAGTTTCAAGAAGGGTAAGGGAAAGAAGGGATACTTCATGAAACGGCAAATCAGTTGCTGCTCTAGTGAAGAAACCCAAGGTTGAACCCAAACTCGAGACTAAGTGCTTCTGTAATGAGGGGAATGGTCACTGAAGCAGAACTACCCTAGATACTTGGTATATGAGAAGGCTGGCAAGGTCGACAGAACTATTTTGAATATACGTTATATTATTGTGTACTTTACTAGTACTCCTAGTAGCACCAGGGTAATAAATACCGGTTCGGTTGCTAAGTGTTAGTAACTCGAAATAAAAGGCTGCGGATACTAGTTAAAGGTGAGATGATGATATGTGTTGGAAGTGTTTCCAAGGTTGATGTGATCAAACATCGCACGCTCCCTCTACCATCGGGATTGGTGTTAAACCTAAATAATTGTTATTTGGTGTTTGCGTTGAGCATAAACATGATTGGATTATGTTTATCACAATACGGTTATTCATTTAAGGAGAATAATGGTTACTCTGTTTATTTGAATAATACCTTCAATGGTATTGCACCTAAAATGAATGGTTTATTGAATCTCGATCGTAGTGATACACATGTTCATGCCAAAAGATATAAGATAGTAATGATAGTACCACATACTTGTGGCACTGCCATTTGAGTCATGTTGGTATAAAACGCATGAAGAAGCTCCATGTTGATGGATCTTTGGACTCACTCGTTTTTGAAAAGATTGAGACATGCGAACCATGTCTATTGGTAGATATGCATGAAGAAACTCCATATAGATGGATCGTTTGGACTCACTTGATTTTGAATCACTTGAGACATGCAAATCATACCACATGGGCAAGATGACTGAAAGGCCTCGTTTTCAGTAAGATGGAACAGAAAGCAACTTGTTGGAAGCAATACATTTTGATGTGTGCAGTCCAATGAGTGCCGAGGCACGCAGTGGATATTGTTATGTTTTTACTTCACAGATGATTTGAGTAGATGTTGAGTATATTTACTTGATGAAACACAAGTCTGAATTATTGAAAGGTTTAAGTAATTTCAGAATGAAGTTGAAGATCGTTGTGACAAGAGGATAAAATGTCTATGATATGATCATAGAGATGAATATCTGAGTTATGAGTTTGGCACACAATTAAGACATTGTGGAAATTCTTTCACAACTAATACCGCCTGGAACACCATAGTGTGATGGTGTGTCCGAACATCATAACTGCACCCGATTGGATATGGTGCATAGCATGATGTCTCTTATCGAATTACCACTATCGTTTATGGGTTAGGCATTAGAGACAACAACATTCACTTTAAATAGGGCACCACACAATTCCGTTGAGACGACACCGTGTGAACTATGCTTTAGAAAAACCTAAGTTTGGGGATGCGACGCTTATGTGAAAAGTTTTAGGCTGATAAGCTCGAACCCAAAGCGGATAAATGCATCTTCATAGAATACCCAAAACAGTTGTCTATACCTCCTATTTCAGATCCGGAAGCAAAAGTGATTGTTTCTAGAAACTGGTCCTTTCTCGAGGAAAAGTTTCTCTCGAAAGAATTGAGTGGGAGGATGATGGAGACTTGATGAGGTTGTTGAACCGTCACTACAACTAGTGTGTAGCAGGGCACAGGAAGTTGTTCCTATGGCACCTACACCAATTGAAGTGGAAGCTTATGATAGTGATCATGAAACTTCGGATCAAGTCACTACCAAACCTTATAGGTCGACAAGGATGCGTACTACTTCAGAGTGGTACGTAATCCTGTCTTGGAAGTCATGTTGCTAGACAACAATGAACCTAAGAGCTATGGAGAAGCGATGGTGGGCCCGGATTCCGACGAATGGCTCGAGGCCATAAAATCCGAGAGAGGATCCATGTATAAAAACAAAGTATAGACTTTGGAAGAACTACTTGATGGTCGTAAGGCTGTTGGTGCAGATGGATTTTAAATGGAAGACGAACAATGATGGTAAGTGTCACCATTAAGAAAGCTTGACTTGTCGTTAAGATATTTTCTGACAAGTTCAAGGAGTTGACTATGATGAGACTTTCTCACTCGTAGCGATGCTAAGAGTCTGTTGGAATTATGTAGCAGTTACTGCATTATTTATGAAATCTTGCAGATAGGATGTCAAAACATTGTTTCCTCGACGATTTTCTTGAGGAAAGGTTGTATGTGATACAACCAGAAGGTTTTGTCAATCCTGAAAGATGCTAACAAGTATGCAAAGATCCAGCAATCCTTCTAAGGACTGGAGTAAGCATCTCGGAGTTGGAATGTACGCTTTGATGAGATGATCAAAGCTTTTGGGTTTATACAAAGTTTATGAGAAACTTGTATTTCCTAAAAAGTGACTGGGAGCACTATAGAATTTTTGATGAGTATATGTTGTTAACATATTGTTGATCAAAAATGATGTAGAATTTCTAGAAAGCATACAGGGTTATTTGAAAAGTGTTTTTCAATGGAAAACCTGGATTAAGCTACTTGAACATTGAGGATCAAGATCTATAAGGATAGATAAAAAACGCTTAATAGTACTTTCAAATGAATACATACCGTGACAAGATTTTGAAGGAGTTCAAAATAGATCAGCAAAGAAGGAGTTCTTGGCTGTGTTACAAGGTGTGAGTATTGAGTAAGACTCAAGACCTGACCACGACAGAAGAGAGAGAAAGGACGAAGGTCGTCTCCTATGCTTTAGACGTAGGCTCTACAATATGCTATGCTGTGTACCGCACCTGAAGTGTGCCTTGCCATGAGTCAGTCAAGGGGTACAAGAGTGATCCAGGAATGGATCACATGACAGCGGTCGAACTTATCCTTAGTAACTAGTGGACTAAGGATTTTTCTCGATTATGGAGGTGGTACAAGAGTTCGTCGTAAAGGGTTACATCGATGCAAAGTTTGACAGTAATCCGGATGACTCTGAGTAGTAAACCGGATTCGTATAGTAGAGTAGTTATTTGGAATAGCTCCAAGTAGCGCGTGGTAGCTACATCTACAAGATAACATAGAGATTTGTAAAGCACACATGGATCTAAAAGGTTCAGACCCATTGACTAATAAACCTCTCTCACAAGCAAGATATGAACAAACTCCATGGGTGTTGGATTCATTACAATCACATAGTGATGTGAACTAGATTATTGACTCTAGTGCAAGTGGGAGACTGTTGGAAATATTCCCTAGAGGCAATAATAAAATGGTTATTATTGTATTTCCTTGTTCATGATAATTGTCTATTGTTCATGCTATAATTGTATTAACTTGAAACCATAATACATGTGTGAATACATAGACCACAACATGTCCCTAGTAAGCCTCTAGTTGACTAGCTCATTGATCAATAGATGGTTATGGTTTCCTGACCATGGACATTGGATGTCATTGATAACGAGATCAAATCATTAGGAGAATGATGTGATGGAGAAGACCCAATCCTAAGCATAGCACAAGATCGTGTAGTTCGTTTGCTAAGAGCTTTTCTAATGTCAAGTATCATTTCCTTAGACCATGAGATTGTGCAAATCCCGGATACCGTAGGAATGCCTTGGGTGTACCAAATGTCACAACGTAACTCGGTGGCTATAAAGGAACACTACGGGTACCTCTGAAAGTGTCTGTTGAGTTGGCACAAATCGAGACTCGGATTTTATCACTCCGTGTGACGGAGAGGTATCTTTGGGCCCACTCGGTAATGCATCATCATAATGAGCTCAATGTGACTAATGAGTTAGCCACGGGATCATGCGTTACAGGACGAGTAAAGTGACTTGCCGGTAACGAGTTTGAATGAGGTATTGGGATACCGATGATCGATCTCGGGCAAGTAACATACCGATAGACAAAGGGAATTGTATACGGGATTTGATTGAATCCCTGACATCGTGGTTCATCCGATGAGATCATCGTGGAACATGTGGGAACCAATATGGGTATCCAGATCCTTCTATTGGTTATTGGACGGGGAGATGTCTCGGTCATGTCTGCATGGTTCCCGAACCCATAGGGTCTACACACTTAAGGTTTGGTGACGCTAGAGTTGTTATGGGAAATAGTATGTGGTTACCGAAGGTTGTTCAGAGTGCCGGATGAGATCTCGGATGTGACGAGGAGTTCTAGAATGGTCCGGAGGTGAAGATTGATATATTGGACGAAGGGTATTAGAGTCCGGAATTGTTCCGGGGGTATCGGGTGACGACCAGCGTGTCCGAAAGTGGTTTTGGAGGCCCCGGCAAGTGTTGGGGGCCTTATGGGCCAAGGGGAAGGGGCACACCAGCCCACTAAGGGCTGTGCGCCCCTCCCACCCCATCTCATGTTACCAGGAGAGGTGGGGGCGCCTCTCCTAGGGCAGCCTCCCCTCCTGGCTTGCGGGGCAAGTCTCCTAGGGGTGGGGGCGCCCAAAACCCATCTAGGGTTCCCTCCCTGGCCGCCGCCCCTCCCCTAGATGGGATCTGAAGGGGCCGGGCCCCTCTCCCCTTCTCCTATAAATATTGGGGGTGGGAGGGCTGCTAGAGGACGGAGACCCTTCCCCTGGCGCAGCCCCTTCCCCTCTCCTACACCACCTCCTCCTCCGTAGCGCTTGGCGAAGCCCTGTAGGAGAACCACGAGCTCCATCACCACCACGCCGTCGTGCTGTCGGAGTTCTCCCTCAACTTCTCCTCTCCCCTTGCTGGATCAAGAAGGAGGAGACGTCCCCGGGCTGTACGTGTGTTGAACACGGAGGCGCCGTTGTTCGGCGCTTAGATCGGAATCGACTGCGATCTGAATCGCTGCGTGTATGACTCCACCAACCACGTTCTTGTAACGCTTCCGCTTAGCGATCTTCAAGGGTATGAAGATGCACTCCCTCTCTCTCGTTGCAAGTATCTCCTAGATTGATCTTGGTGACACGTAGGGAAATTTTGAATTATTGCTACGTTCCCCAACAAGGGTAATGATCCTTTCTAGTAGCTTTATTTAATTTGTGGAAATCAATTACCATTCTATAACATGTAACAATTCTTTGTGGGATCAATTCATCTTTATCATTAGGAACAATAGTAATACCTCCCTTCTTAGGGACACAATGGACAGGACTTACCCACTGACTATCGGCAACAGGATAAATTATACCTGCCTCCAGAAGCTTTAGTATTTCATTTCTTACCACTTCTTCCATCTTAGGATTCAACCATGTTGGTGATCAACAACCGGTTTAGCGTCTTTCTCCAATTTTATTTTGTGCTGGCATCGAGTGGGACTAATGCCCTTAAGATCATCAAGAGTATATCCAATAGCAGCACGATGCTTCTTTAGAGTTTTCAATAATTTCTCTTCTTCTTGCTCTGAAAGGTTTGCACTAATAATAACATGATATATCCTCTTTTCATCAAGATAAGCATATTTAAGAGTATCAGGTAATGGTTTAATCTCAAACATGGGATCACCCTTGGGTGGAGGAGTATCCCCTAGAATTTCAATAGGCAAATTGTGTTTCAAAATAGGTCCCTGTTTAAAGAATACTCCATCTATTTCCCTTCTTTCATTCATAAACATATCATTTTCATGGTCTAGCAAATATTGTTCTAAAGGATCATTAGGAGGCACGACAATAGAAGCAAGACCAATAATTTCATCTTTACTAGGAAATTCTTCATCATGGGGTTGTCTATGAAATTTAGCAAAATTAAAATCATGAGACATATCCCCTAAACCAACAGAAACAACATCCTTTTTGCAGTCTATCTTAGCATTAACAGTATTCAAGAAGGGTATACCAAATATAATGGGGCAAAAGTCATCTTGTGGGGAAGCAAGAACAAGAAAATCAGTAGGATATTTAATTTTCCCACACAAGACTTCAACATCTCTAACAATCCCAACTGGTGAAATAGTATCTCTATTGGCAAGCTTAATAGTAACATCAATATCTTCTATCTCAGCAGGTGCAATATCATGCATAATTTCTTTATACATGGTATAAGGTATTGAACTGACACTACCACCCATATCACATAAGCCATGATAACAGTGATCTCCTATTTTAACAGAAACAACAGGCATGCCAACAACAGGTCTATGTTTATCTTTAGTACCGGGTCTAGCAATTCTAGCAGCTTCATCACGGAAGTAAATAACATGCCCATCAATATTATCGACCAAGAGATCCTTAACCATAGCAATACTAGGTTCAACTTTAATTTGCTCAAAGGGTGTAGGTGTTCTAGTATTACTCTTATGAACCAAAGTTGAAGCTTTAGCATGATCCTTTATTCTAACAGGGAAATGTGGTTTGTCAATATAAGTGGTAGGAACAATAGGATCAACATAATAAGTGATAGTATTTTCTTCCACTTTAATAGGTTCAACCACTTTTACTTCAATGGGAGGATGATATTTAAACCACTTATCCTTAGGAAGATCAACATGAGTAGCAAATGATTCACAGAAAGAAGCTACTATCTCGGAGTCAAGTCCATATTTAGTGCTAAATTCACGAAATGCATCAGCATCCATAAAAAATTTAACACAATCAAACTTAGGTGTTGTACCTGACTCCTTACCTTCTTGAGTTCCCAATCTTCAGAGTTGCGTTTAATTCTTTCCAATGAATCCCATCTGAATCCAATAGTCTTCATCATAAAAGAACCAGTACAAGAAGTATCGAGCATGGAGTGATTATTGAGAGAAAGCCAAGCATTAAAATTCTGAATAATAATTTCTCTTGAGAGCTCATGATTGGGGCATGAATATAACATTGACTTAAGCCTCCCCCAAGCTTGAGCGATGCTTTCTCCTTCACGAGGCCAAAAAATATGTATGTAATTATGATCACGATGAACTAGATGCATAGGATAAAACTTCTGATGAAATTCCAATTTCAATCGGTTGTAGTTCCATGATCCAATATCATCACATAGCCTAAACCATGTCAATGCCTTTCCCTTCAAAGATAAAGGGAATACCTTCTTCTTGATAACATCCTTGGGCATACCTGCAAGCTTAAATAATCCACAAACTTCATCCACATAGATTAGGTGCACATCGGGATGCAAGGTTCCATCTCCTGTAAAAGGATTAGCTAGCAGTTTCTCTATCATACCCGAAGGAATTTAAAAGTAAACTTTTTCAGTTGGTTCAGTAGGTTGATGAGCAACTCTTTGCTCTACTGATCGGGGTGAAGATACCCCGAACAAGCCCCTCAAAGGATTATTTTCCATAGTAACAAGTGACAGTAAATTTCAGCACACCATATAAAATTTTCCTTACCAAATTCCACTTACCAAAGGTGCTTCACTCCCCGACAACGGCGCCAGAAAAGAGTCTTGATAACCCACAAGTATAGTGGATCTATCGTAGTCCTTTCGATAAGTAAGAGTGTCGAACACAACGAGGAGCAGAAGGAAATGACAAGCAATTTTCAGTAAGGTATTCTCTGCAAGCACTGAAATTATCGGTAACAGATAGTTTTGTCATTAGGTAATTCGTAGTGGGTAACAAGTAACAAAAGTAAACAAGGTGCAGCAAGGTGGCCCAATCCTTTTTGTATCAAAGAACAATCCTGGACAAACTCTTATATAAAGGAAAGTGCTCCCGAGGACACATGGGCATTATCGTCAAGCTAGTTTTCATCATGCTCATATGATTCGCGCTCGTTACTTTGATAATTTGATATGTGGGTGGACCGGTGCTTGGGTACTGCCCTTCCTTGGACAAGCATCCCACTTATGATTAACCCCCTTTGCAAGTGTCCGCAACTACGAAAGAATAATTAAGGTAAACCTAACCATAGCATGAAACATATGGATCCAAATCAGCCCCTTACGAAGCAACGCATAAACTAGGGTTTAAGCTTCTGTCACTCTAGCAACCCATCATCTACTTATTACTTCCCAATGCCTTCCCCTAGGCCCAAACAATGGTGAAGTGTCATGTAGTTGACGTTCACATAACACCACTAGAGGAAAGACAACATACATCTCATCAAAATACCGAACGAATACCAAATTCACATGACTACTTATAGCAAGACTTCTCCCATGTCCTCAGGAACAAACATAACTACTCACAAATCATATTCATGTTCATAATCATAGGGGTATTAATATGCATAAAGGATCTGAACATATAATCTTCCATAGAATAAACCAACTAGCATCAACTACAAGGAGTAATCAACACTACTAGCAACCCACAGGTGCCAATATGAGGTTTTGAGACAAAGATCGGATACAAGAGATGAACTAGGGTTTCAAAGGAGATGGTGCTGGTGACGATGTTGATGGAAATTGACCCCCTCCCATTGAGAGGATCGATGGTGATGATGATGGTGACGATTTCCCCCTCCCGGAGGGATGTTTCCCCGACAAAACAGCTCCACTGGAGCCCTAGATTGGTTCCACCCAGAGACGGCGACGCTTCGTCCTGAAAGCTTCCTTTTGATTTTTTCCAGGGAAAAAGACACCTTATACCAGAAGATGGGCATCGGGGGCCTGCTAGGTGGCCCACGAGGCTGGGGGCACGCCCCCACCATCGTGGACGGTGGCTGGCTCCCTTGTGGTGCTTTCTTCGCCCAATGTTTTTAATATATTCCAAAACCGACTTTCATGGAGTTTCAGGACTTTTGGAGTTGTGCAGAATAGGTCTCTAATATTTGCTCCTTTTCCAGCCTAGAATTCCAGCTACCGGCATTCTCCCTCTTCATGTAAACCTTGTAAAATAAGAGAGAAAAGGCATAAGTATTGTGACATAGTGTAATAACAGCCCATAATACAATAAATATCGATGTAAAAGCATGATGCAAAATGGACGTATCACCCTTCCCCTTCCCCGTCCCCTATCCTCTCTCTACTTCCTTGTTTGATACCCTTTTTTGGGTTGGATTTGAACCGGCAGGAGACCTCCATGGATGACATCGATGCCGATGATGAGGACGACCAGGACATGCATGACCCCACCCCCGAGCCCGACGAGCTTGACGAGGAGATCGTCAAGTCTGACCTCGAGCTCGACCACGACGGCGTCATCCAGCCTGACCACGATGATGCGCCATAGAAGGTCGTTCCCCTGCTCCCTCCTCTGCCTTCCTCCATCATGGGTATGTAGATCCCCTTGCAGATTTACAAATTTTAAGGAGGCTATAGGCATGGGGAATTTCTTGGAGGGGCAATTGGTTTATAATTTCAGACACTACTACTTACTACCTTCAATCATACAAACGATCTTGTTTATACTATTAGTTAGTTGTTGTGCTGGTAGATTTAATTCGATTCCACCTATAGTCAACCACAAATATCTGCCTGCTAGTACAACTACTGCAACAATGGTGTCATGGAACTGATTTAATTCAGGTTCCAGGATAGCTGCTAGTTTGACATGTTATAGGAACTGTCAGTTTCATTTCATGGATGGTTACTTGCATAGCTATGCCACTTCTTGTACTGCGACATTTAATCCTGGATAAGCACACGACTCATGTATTGAAGTCTAGTACTTTTCATCATTCCACATTACATCACATGTACTGCTTGTATAATTGATAGCTCACGGCATTCCCTGATTGCATGTTGCTTTTTCTGGCAGCAACAATGCAGGAGTAATGGCAACCCCTTTCTCCCTCTCAAAGGAAGGCATCGAGATGCAGTTTGCAACTAACCATGTCGGTATGAATCGATTACCAGCTCAACTCCCATGTACTACTTGACGAGCTGATGAACCAGCTACATACCCTGATATACAACGACTGATCATTTCCATATGAACTAGTCCGTCATAATTTTCTAAAACACAAATACTCGATGATTACAAGGAGAAGTAGTCCCTGTTTTTGCGTTACTCACTTTTCATGAAAGTTGCATACACGTTTTGTAAATTCAGATGTGTTATCACTGGATATGCACTCGTAGTACAGCATAGATTAGTAAACACTTGGTCAGGAGTAGGTTATCCTTGTTTTCCTTTTTTAATTCAGAGGTGTTTTCACTTATTGGTGCTAAGAATAGTAGCAAGTAGCGTCACTTGAGATGGAATTCTTGCTTCAAGTAGGGTCACCTGAGATGGAATTCTTGCTTCAGTCATGGTGGTGTACCTACACAGCTTTGCTGTTAACTGCTTGGACTGAACTAATTGATTGATAGCCTTGTTGTACCTACACAAGCTAGCAGCGGACTAACAATTTGTACTAAATTAATTGATGTACCTAGAGGAAATAAACAGTAAACTCGAGACCCAGATCATTGTTGGGAATGCTGGTGATTGTCGCTGTGGGAGTACAGTTTCTTATTGCCTTATGTCAATGGACCCACTGATCTAAAGTCAGTCCTTAATGTGTGGATGGTTGTGCTATTTTGCAGGTTGTTGGCCCAAGGTGTTTGAGATGGTCTTCCTGTTGGTGCATGAGGAAGAGGAACTAAAGTCATTGATTTGTCCACCGAGGAAGATGAAGCGTGAAGTCTTTGATCTGTCCAGAGGGTAAGTCCTCGGTCTGTCCCACTTTTCCTTTGCTATGTGATTGTGACCTCCATGTGCTATCTACTTATCTGGACACTTTGGTTCATATACTATTCTTGTGATTTTCCAATGCTAGGTCAAGAAATGAATCCGTAACCTTTAATGAATTCAATGTATGATCTTGATGAAAACGAATGAATGAATGATATCATACCAAATTGTTTTTGCCCTTGATCAGTATCATTTGTGGTAGCTCCTAAGCAACATGATCTTTTTCTTTCTCCAAGTTCCTAAGTGTGGTGTTGTACTTTTGTTAACTAAATGGACAATTTTTAAATTTGGTGAACATTAGTAGCTTAGTTGTGCTAGATTGATGTCCTGCTAGCTGCTACTGTTAATTGTTACTGCCATGGTGTTGACACTGCTTAGAATATGTTCTATGCCTTAATTCTAGTAGTATTTGTTGTCAAAAGCATGATTGTATTGTGAGCCATCAATTTCTTGGAGTCTTCTTAGAGCTTGCTGGTATTTACTTTTTTCCACCAATATAATATTTGCTAATATTTACTCATGGTTGCTACTGTTATCCATGCCCTCATGCTTTAGGATCGACCCTAGCTGGTTTTGTATTTGTTTATTATTCTGTTCAATATTCTTTTCCTAGTTGTTGTATGTTCGAGGATATTGCTTTCATTCTGAATTTACAGCCATGATAATGATCATGTCATGTCTTTTACAGGAGTTCTAGGCTCAAGAAGTTGGAAAAAGGGAATGCTTCATCTTTGTAGCTAATTATATGTTCCTGGATGATGTGAATGGCTGTTATAGTACTTCATAGCAGCACTTTTGTAGTTGTTCTAAATTCCTGGATGATGTGAACTATGGCATGATTGTAATATATATAATATACTCATTTTGCTCGTCATTTCTGGGGCTCTCTTGACCAAAATACTGGTTATTTATTGCTGATACTTTATTGTTGATATGTCGGAAATGAAACATATACTATTTGGGCCCTAAAAAGGCCACAAATCAAACAATTCAGGGAAAATGAACAAAATTACTAAAAGAATCCATTGTGAAAAGGCGATGGCCAAGAAAATAAAAAGGCTTAGGCCCAAAAATGAAATAGATCACAAAAAGGCCATGGTCCATGAAATAAAAAGGCTAAAATGTTGGGCTTGGCCCATGTAGCTACCGAAAATTAACAGAAAAATATATGTTAAAAAGGCTGAATTAATGGGCTCGGCCCATGTAAAACAGTGAACTGGGCCGGGCTGAATCTTGTCAATGACCTTTTCTTTTGGTCGCAATTTTGCCACGTCAGCTTGCCACGTCAGATTCGACGTGGCCTGGGCAGAGAGCTAGCGACCAAAACAGAAGGTCGTTGAACTAGTGACCTTTTGTTTTGGTCGTGGCCTTCCACGACCTTCTCACAGAGAAGGTCGTTAATTTAATTTTACGACCGTCGGCTTTTGACCATCTGTTTTTCGTCAAAAAGGTCGCAAATGAAAAACAATGACCTTTCAGTGACCAATAGTGATGGTCGCAAGTTGACATATTTATTGTAGTGGTGTATAGTACGCCTATGGCTTACGCGAGAAGGTGCATCGACTACAGTCCACAGCCGGCGTGTCAAGCACACTAGCTCGCTCCCCAAAAACTCCTGCTCTGCTTTAGTCCCTTGATTCAAATTTTCAGTAGCCCCGGCATTTTACTCCCACCTTTGCATCCCTCGCAATCTCAAAAATATCTGCTTGCTCTTGATCCAAATTTTCAGTTGTCGTAGTATTTCCTCAAACACAACCTTGACCCCCCGAAACCATTGGTAGGTCGCCGCCATCACTGGCTCCTCCATCCTCAACCTCTGTCTATGTGCCGGGGAGCTCGAGGACCAATGGCCAAAAAGAGGTTTATCGCGGCCTTTTCACCCGACATCGGTGAGGTGGCCGCCGAGGTGTCCCCGTCGTCCTCCACGGGCCCGATCTGCCATCGCCGGTCCCCCGATCTGCCCGTCGCCGCGCACCTACGCCAGTTCGAGGACTTCCCCGTCCTCCCTCAGACCCGACAGCCGACGAGGTCCTACCTTGGAGTCCGGCAGCGGCGGTGGGGGACGTGGGTCGCCGAGATTACAGATCAAGAGACCCACACCCGACGGTGGCTCGGTAGCTTCCACACAGCCGAGCTCGCGGCCATGGAGTACGACCGCTGGCAGGTCCGCTACAACGGCACGACAGCTAGGCTTAATTTACCCTTCAGCACACGTCCGATCGACCTTGTTCTGTCAGAGCCAGGGGTGGTGAGCTCGGATATGGCGTGGGAGGACCATGAGGCGTGGGAGTGCCTCGAGGATGAGGCCGCTGACGAGGCCTACATGCAAGAGCTCCGCTGGTAGCACCCTGAGCGTATGTAGGCGGAGCGGGCGATCTTTGCCGGTGTGGAGGGCGGCGAGGTTATCGTGCTCTCCTATGATGACGAGGTCGAAGGCGGCGAGGACGGTGACGCGGAGGGCGGCGGGGTTATCGCGCTCTCCTCCGATGACGAGGTCAAAGGCGGCAGAGATGGCGGCACAGAGGGCGTCAAGGTGGGCCTCGAGGACGAGGAGATCGACATCGACGAGAGGAGGAATGCCTTCCCCAACGACCCCAACGACGGTACCGGCCTGGACCTGGCTCGCAGCACACCATACATGACGAGGAAGGATTGGCTCGACCTCTACTTCGACCGAAAGTAGTTTACCTTAGTTTAAATTTATGTTTTATGTTCGGTTATGCAACACTATCTATGTTTATGTTTGAATGCATGCTACTTTCGGTTGAACCTGCTTTAAACTTGATCAAATTGAAGTTTACAACCTTAAGTTTAGGGGATCGACTAGAAAAGGCCAAAAATTGCTGGAGTATATATATATATCCACTAAGGGGTTTAGTCCTTTAACTTTTTAAGGATCGCCTAGAGATGTCCTTATGACTTGCTTATTTCAGTTCTTCACAATGTGATGCTCTATATGTGCAACTATTTGCCGTGCAGTTCAGTTTCATCAATAAAAGTTTCAACAATACCACTATGAATTACGATATTTGGTTGCTGTTAAGGATATTGCAGTTAACATGCCTTTTCATTTTTCAATTGTTGTTTAGCACCATGCATTGTACTGAATGACTAAATATGCAATCCCAGGCTACATAGCAACAAGGAAGAGTGTTACCTTAATGTTCTGATGATGTCTAGATATACATGTAATAAAATCTTATATAATGGGATGGAGGGAGTGTTGTAATACATCATTTTTCAATTGTTGTTTAGCTTCTAATATTAGCTTGGTGCTTTTAGGTACATATATCATTGCCAAAGATCCACACTTCGACCCTTTCTGCATATGGGGCAATGAGATATCCATGAATCAACATCAAGTGAGGGAACTGATAAAGATTGTTATTAAAATGGGTCAAAAGATGTCAATCAAACTATTTCTTTACAGTTTATGCAAGACAATAGTGAATTGCAGGATGGTAAGTAAGAAACCCGTAGCCTTCTTTTTACTGCCCATAATGAGTTGTGTTAGATGACAATATCTGAATCTTTTTTCTTTTGCAGTGGATCCTGAAGCAGTTTACTCAAGATTACCTCTCAAACTACATGATTGGCGGCCGGCCATCACAAGGGGTTGGAATAGAGTCCTACATGCATTCCACTTCTAGGAGATCATAATAGGGCCATTCCGCTTCACCTTGTTCAGCAACCGGAATGTCTGTCGCCTCTTTTTTACCATCTGTAATAGTACAAGTATAGAATCCTGGTTCATCATTCTTTACTTGGTGCTTATGTAATTCTTAAACATATGTACCTATGAATCGAATAATGCATTGGTTGTTTGAACTTGATGGATATGAATAAAGCTATAGCCTACTTTCAACTTTAAATTAGGTACAATTTTAAATAGCAGCAATTAAATTAGGGCAAAATTACATTATGCAGGTCATTACGACACACACGGTTAGTAAAACACAAACGTTTGCGATATACACCATAATCCTAGACGGTTCACAGAGAGGAAACGTGTGCAAGCATGCACACAGTTGCCGTTTGCAAAGCGTGTGTGATGTCAGACACTATCACATACGGGAAAACTAAATGTGTGATTGTCTACCTATCGTACACGGTTTATAATCCTGAACTATTTGTTATGTGCCAGGCATCGTAAAATTCATGTGCCTGGAATCTACCTGGAAAGATCTTGTGCCTAGAATCTGCCTGGTTTTATGTAAAACCACAAAACTCTGACTATGATGGCAATGCGATCACAAACGAGTAGCAAGGATGAAGCGTTTGGGATATTCGAGATATCAGAAATGGTTATATAGGGACAATTGTATGCATCAAGGCTCCGTATCCCCAACAGTTTCTGGGTCATGTGGGAAGGACCCCCCTATCGCCCACACTCACTTGGCGACGGTTCTAAATGCCATCGTGGAAAGGGGTTAAAAACCGTTTGTATAGCACCGATGCGCACCAGTGGATGGCTAACTAAAAAAATTGAAAGACATAGTTCAAAATATGATGACTCTGTAAACAGAATGACATGATATAACTATATAATTTGTTTATTAAATAGGTTGGCATGCCATAATTCACATACATGCCGCCTATGGAAACATGATAGCATGATATAATTAACGGATAGAATGACATAATTCAAAATATGATGACTGTAAACACTAAACAGGATGAGATGATATAACTATATGATGTCTTTATTAAATGGGTTGGCATGCCATAATTTAGATAGATGCTATCTATGTAAATATGATGGCATTATATAATTCAAATATATGATTTATATAGTTAGCAAGTAAGCAGATGACAATCACATATATGATGTAAAAACTAAGCAATGCAACACAACATGCATGCCATGAGTAATATAACCCTGCCAAGTTTGAGCATAGACCTCAGGGGGGAAATAGGGCTAGTCATCAGTCTTTGAATCCTCCTCCGAGGAGATATCTGTAACCAGTGAGATGTCTGCTTCAGCAGGTAGCATTGTCTACTCTGAATACCTTGTTTTCACTCCAGATACTTCCATCACCGCTTCAAATCGCTGATGCACAGGAAGAGTAGTTCAATATACAAACATTGTTGACAAATGGAACACGTAATACAAAAAAGGATAGCATGATATAATTCACATATATGATGATTGGCTAAACAAGACGACATTGCATAATTCACATTTATAATGCCTTGCAATAAGATAGCATTGCATAATTCACATATATAATGTCTTGCAACAAGATGGCGTTGCATAATTCACATATATGGTAATTAGACACTAAACAGGTGGCATTCACACAAAACATGTCTAAACTAATCAAATGACATAGCAATGCACGACACTATACGCACGATATGAGCAACATAACCTTTCTAAGTTAGAGCATACACCTCGGGGGGGATATGACTGGTCATCTATCTCTGAATCCTCCTCTGAGGAGCTATCCATAACCAGCGAGATATGCGCTTTGTCAGATAGCATAGTCTGCTCTGAAGACCTTGTTTTCACTCCAGAATTTTCGATCACCATGTCAAATGGCTGATGCACACAAAGAGTAGTTGAATGTACTAACATTGTTGACAAATGTAATACATAATGAAAAAAAGGATGGCCTGATATAATTCACATATAAGATGACTAGCTAAGCAGGATGGCATTGCAAAATTCACATATATGATGCCTGGCTAAACAAGATGGCATTGCATAATTCACATATACGATAAAGAAACTAAATAGATGGCATTGACACAAAGCATGTATAAACTAAGCGTATGCCATATTTGATGTATAAAGTAAGCAATGCAAGGCACCATATCCATGATATTACCAACATCAGCATGCCAAGTTAGAGCGAAGACCTCAAGGGGTAAATAGGAGTGGTCTTCTCCTTCTGAATCCCCCTCAGAACAGTTATCTTCCTATTGATTACGACCCGAAATAGGTGGAGGGGGGTTGCCTTTGCGCCCACCATGGAGCGACGGCTGCGCCAACCAGCTTGGACAGAACATCCGAAACAGGGTCTGGCGTACCACAGAACGGAGGAAGCGGCCTTCTGTTCGACCGGCCATGGTCGAAACAGGATCATGTTCATCGGGAGGGGTCTAGCGTACCGCAAAACGGAGGAAACGAACTTGTGTTTGAGTGCCTACGGTCGGAATAGGGTCCTGTTGATCAGGAGGGGTGTGGTGTACCGCAAAACGGAGGAAACAGACATGTGTTGGAGCGCCTATGGTCAAAAAGGGGTCCTGTTCATCCACCGTCTACCGCCTTGCTCCAGCCTCCACGAGCTACTGTTCATCCACCGTCAACCTCCTCCATACTCCACGGGATACTGTTCATCCACGGCTACTGTTCATCGAGCCTCCATCAGCCGCTGTTCATAGAGCCTCCACGGGGTCCTATTCATCCACCCCCAACCGGCTGGGCTGCGGCGGCCTCCTCAAGGTCCTATTCATCCAGCGGCAACGGCCTACTACCACGGGGTCCTGTTCATCCAACCCCCACCGGAAACTGTTCATCCACAGCCAACCAACTGGCTCGACTCACCATGTCTCGACTCGTTCTATGTACCGCGCGCACGGTAGCAACGGTCACTGTTCATCGAGAGGCAACCTAACACCGGATGCTAGGTCTCACACGGGGGCTCGATCGGCTTCAGTAAGCAGCAACGGTGATTGATCGCTCGGGTTCAGTTAGCAGCAGCAGCGAAGGAATTGCTCAGGTTCAGGCAGCAGCAAATGAATCGCTCGGGTTCAGTTAACAGCCAAGGGATCGATTGCTCCGGATTCAATTAGCCAACGCCTCGCACACACATGCGTACACGAGAGAAAAGCGCAAACCACAGTACATTGCTCGGCCCCGACCACCCTCCGTAATCGGGAACTCTGCGATATTTTCCTCGCCCTCGCTTCTACCATGATTTTTTCTGTCATGGACAGCCCAAAGAATGTCATGCAGCTGCGTCTCTGGCCCGCCCAAAACGAAAAACCCATTTTCTATCATGAATGTTTTTCATAGAAGTAGGAACCCACCACATCTATGATGATACCAGGTTTGGTCACAATTATCGTCATAGAAGTGTCATAAGCATAACATAATTTTTTTTCATTCGGCCCAAAATGTCATGGATGTGTTTTTTTTGTAGTTCTTCTTATTGCCTTATCTCTTGCCAAGGAATGTATAAACTCCCTTTGTCTTCCATACCACTTGTGGATCTTGTTAATTTCTTAATCTTGTCTAGTGTTTTCTAGATATAGTGAAAGTGGTGACCCCACCTTGTGCATTTTGTATTCAAATGCAAATTCTCTATAATGCACTAGTCTTGGAGGAGCTATCCTATTTTCTATAAAACACTCATCTTGTGATCCTTATCAAGTGTGTGTTTGTGGAAGGCAAGCCGTTTTACTTTGGTACTTTGTGCCATCATGAAACTTTGTAGAGAGCTTGGTTTGTTTGGAACCATCCTCTCTTTTGGGAGTTTGATATCTTTTATTTAGTGTGTATTAATGGATATCTCATTCCTTGATGAATCTTTCAGGTGATATCCTCCAAGTGATGATTTATTCATTTGGTATCTTTTCGTCACTTGGTATTACTTTGTCAATTGGTATCTGTTCTTGAAAGTCTTGATCTTGCATATTAACTTCATGAAGTTTCTGTGGCATGCTTTCTTTCTTTGACCCAATATATAAGGGAAACTCCACCAAGTCTCTTATTGGCGAAGATGTGCATGAAATTTTATTTCATATCTATATGCACATATTTATGTGGAGTTTGTCATATGTATTGTTGGTTTGCTAACTCTTTGGTCCCAATGATTTTGGGTACCATTTTGTTTGTGGTTTTGTTCTAGGAACAACTAGACATGCATTGGATGCTCGACTCATTCAAAAGGAAGGTGGTGTCACCATGTGCTTATTGGAGTCAAGCTAGGACGTTCAATGAACTACTATCATTTACATTCAATTGGTATCTACTACATCCTTCCAATGCTATCTCGGTAACAAGTATCTACTCATGCATACATTTCGTACATATAGCCTTGTGTAGGTTGCATCATGGCATGAATTTCTTGATTAGTTCTTGTGATACTTATTTCCCTTCTCAAAGCATCTCAACAATGATCTCTTTTTGATATTTGTGATGTCTTTGATGTTCGTTTGGTTGAAGCTCGTTTATATACTATAAGATAATATTAAGCCATGCGCTATATGCTTTTCAAGCAAAGATCTTATCAGTATATTTTTTGACTTCCATTTGGGTATCCTATTCTTTCCTTGAGTAACCATTTCTTGTGTGCATTCTTCTTTGTGGATTGACATCATCATGATTTTCATCTACCTAGAATCTTATACACTTGAGAGAAGTTACATCTTTAGTGGATATCCTTATTCTTTCACGCCCACCTTTCTTTCCTTTGTATTTCCTAGGTGGCTCCATGAAAGGATTTGTCTTAAGTGCGGATCTTATTTCTTTGCATCTTGTTGCACTCTTTTGTGGTGAAGACTGTTTTCCTCTTGCTTGTCATGATGAGGCTTTTGACAATTTAGTTGGTATCCCTCCTCTTACGAAGCTTCCTTTTATATCTTCACCACGGGTTGTCACCAGCATATGTTCTTTATATGCTTATTAGTGAGCTTGTGAACCAATTTGCTAGTTGTGTGTGGGAATGAAAGGCCTTGCACCGTTTATCTCATTCATTCAAGACTATATTGATGCTTAATGCTTATCCGTACATTAGTCTTCTCAAGTGCGTTGCCTTGACTCACACACATCGGTTTTGGTTGAGCCTATTCCTAAGTTGCCTCTTTTACATGTTGCTCAACCATGTGTTTTGTTGCAAGTGCTATGCTTAGTTTTCTATATGCTCACTTGCACTTGTTGTGTGTTTCTATTGATTTTGGGGGAGTGATGATCCTACTTTGTGCATGTTGTACCCAAATACAAAACTAAATATTTCACAAATCATGGGGAGCTTCTCTATGTTCTTTAGAACACTCCTTCGCACATATCATAATATCTGTATCCATGTGGCTTGTAGGATCCATTGTCGGATTGTTTCAGTTGGTATCTTTTGATTGCTAATTTCATCCTTGGTATGCCTTTGAGCCATATCATCCCTTTGCAATCTTTGGATCCTCAATATAGTTTGTCTTTATCCAACTATTCATCATTGGATATATGTATTGTATTCCACTCATATTTTGAGCAATACACAATTTATGGAGGAACACATATTATATTGGCCTTCTAAGCTTTTCGCCCATTTTGGCAATCGATGCCAATGGGGAGAAGTTTCAGAGAGTTTTTTGGAGAAGTTTAGAGAGTTATTTATTCTTGCTTTGGTTTTGTTCCTAAGCATTTTCATCTCGTACACATGCATTATTGGTTGTTGCATTGCATGGTGATGCATATTTCCTTATATAAACTCTCTTCAAAGTGATTCTCATCAATTACCAAAATGGGGGAGATTGAAAGGACATGCGGTGCCCCCATGTGTGGTTCTGGTAATTGATGACATTCTCTATGGACTAATGGTTGCATTGAGTTATATTTTAAGGATTTGTCCATAGGCATTTCTTGAAGTCCAGGTGTTGGTTTCAAGGAGTTTATGTGTTGACCAAGGTGCTATTAAGGAATTATCTAAAGATTGGTCATGTGAGAGTTGAGCTTATTGCAAGCATGTCTTGAAGAAGAAGATTGTGTGATCATTCATGCTTAGCTTCAAGGCATCATCCAAATGAGTAGAGTTGGAATGGTTCAAGGTTGATCAAGACTAAGTCAAGAGTGAATCAAGTTGATTAACTCACAAAGCGTAGAAGATGTACCGAGAGGGATCAAGTGATCCCATGGTATGGTAAGCATTGCCCATTTTGCTTTGTGTACTAACCCATGATCTAAGTGTGAGTTCTATGTAGGGTTAGGTTTGTTTCCATGGTTTTGCATCAAGAGGAAGATCTCATACAACCCATGGAGGATGACATCAAGTGGTGATCGTCATCAAGTTTGCGGTGTGCAAGTTCAAGTGGAGCATCACGAAGAGATCATCCTTGAGGCTTGCCGTCCATTGTGGTGTCAATGGACTATTGAAGATGTGCTAAAAAGTGGCTCACCCATAGTGGAGTATGGGGGAGCAATCAACTTGTCTTCATCAAGCGAACGCAATCAAGAAAGGTGGTCCAACTTGAGGGAGTCCAGATTGTCATCATCTAGCTCAAGTGGACTTCGTGCAAGGCAAAGGTTTTCCCTTGATAGGTTTTCTATTTTACCGGTCTCATGGTGATTGTTTGGAGACCGGGTTATCGGATTGATAGTTGTACTATCAAGGGGGGCTCTCAAGTGAGTATCTTGATCGTATCGTTCATCGAGAGCTCAAACCATTGCATCCTTGCATTGTCTTTCTTGATTCTTATTTGTATTTTCTCTTTGTGAGGTTTTATAACTTGTGGTTATCTTCATGACAAGCTCTAGTACATCGAAAACGGGTTTCATATGCTTCTTGTATTGCGTTTTCGGTGTTGGAGGTTTTACCGGTCTTATTCGAGGAAGGGTTCTCACCATTTTCTTATGGGCCTTTTATCATTTTATTGTTATTGCTATTTCTATCAAGATTGTGTTAGCCCATGTCGTTATCTTTCCAACAAACTTGGTTTCGTTGAATTCGGAGTCCGTTTGCAGAAGTTGTGGCAGTTTTGGTGCCCTTAAAAGGCTGCAGCGGTACTACCACAACTACTACCGCAGCTACTACCGCTTGGAGGGGATGTAATTTTTTACTAACACTCCAGGGCGGTACTACCGTAGCTACTTCTGCTCCGGACAAAAATCTCGTATTAAGCCTAGCGGTGGTACGCACGAATGTATTTTTTAGTACCGCTCGCAAGCAGTAGTACCGCTACCCTTAGCGGTAGTACCGCTACCCTTATCGGTAATACCATGAGGACGAGCGGTAGTACTGCTCCGGTGGTTCTACTGGCCTTTTTCCTCCTTGTTGTTGTTTTTCAAAGGGCTTCCACCGCCCACAGCAGTTGTACCGCTCCCATGAGCGGTAGTACTGTTCTGTGCGGGCTGTGAGCATAACGGTTGGATTTTTCCCCACCTATAAGAGGGGGTCTTATTCCCCAATGAACCTTATCCTTTGAGCTCGTGTTCTTCCCCCATTGTTGACCTTCTTCGAGCTTGCTAACTCTCAATCCCTTCATGGATTCTTGCTAGTTTTTAATGGAAAAGAGAGAGGATCTAGATCCACATTTCCACCAATCATTTTGTCCTCTATGTGAGGGGAACCCCTTGGATCTAGATCTTGGAGTTCTTGGTGTTCTCCTTCTTGTTCTTACTCTCATTTCCCTCCCTAGCATTAGTTGTTGGTGGGATTTAAGAGAGAAGGACTTGGGCACTTCGTGTGCCCTTGCCATTGCATTTGGTGCATCGGTTTGAGTTCCCCATGGTGATACGTGGAAGTTACAAGTTGAGAAGCTTATTACTCTTGGGTGCTTGGTACTCTTGAGCTTGTTCCTCTTGGGTGCTTGGCCGCCCTATACGGTTGGTGGTGTTCGGAGCTCAATCATTGTGGTGTAAAGCTCCTGGAAACCGTCGGGGTCTCCAATTAGGTTGTGGAGATCACCTTGAGCAATTTGACGGGTTCCGGTGACCGCCCCCAAGGGTTGCCAAAGTGTATGGGTTCGGTGACTGCCCCCAAGGATTGCCATTTGTACGGGTTCGGTGACCGCCCTCAAGGGTCCCTTAGTGGAATCATGACATCTTGCATTGTCCGAGGGTGTGTGGATATTACGGTGGCCGTAGTGGCTTCTTGGGGAGTATTGTGCCTCCACACTGCTCCAAATGGAGATTAGCATCCACAAGGGTGTGAACTTCGGGATACATCATCGTCTCCACGTGCCTCGGTTATCTCTTACCCGAGCCCTCATTTATGCACTTTACTTTGTGATAGCCATATTGTTTCTTGTCATATATCTTGCTATCACTTAGTTGTTTATCTTGCTTAGCATAAGTTGTTGGTGCACATAGGTGAGCCCAGTTGTTGTAGGATTTGTGCTTGACAAATTAACCACTAGGTTTATTTCTCAATTGTTCAAGCCTAAACTGTAATTATTTTAAAGTGCCTATTCACCCCCTCCTAGATGACATCCTTGATCTTTCACATCCATTATCCAGATGAGGTGAGGCAAGGCAAGGCAATGACGATGGATGAGCACACCAAGGCGCTCGCCAATCTGATCACGGCAATCAAGACCCTCACCTCCAAGATCGATGATATCCACTCGGTCGTCCTCGAGTTGCAAGGATGGTGGCCCTCGATCGAGCAGCCTATGGAGGAGCTCTGGATAAAGGTGGGTGACTTGCAGACTTAGATCGACAAGGCCATGGCCACATCATCAGCAAACAAGACCACGATGACCACACCAGCACCTCAACCCCTGTGGCTGGCCGATCTCCCGTCACTGCTTCCGCAAGCCGTGGACTGGTCGCGCTCCCTGCTTCCTCCACCGACCACCGATGCACTGTCGATGCTTCAGTTCATGGTGACACTGGTCACAGGCCCGATGGTCACGACACTCTAACTGATCTTTGGGGGAATCACCAGGGGAGATCCACACCCCTCAATTGCCTCCGGCCGTTGGTACGTCCGACCCCTACCAGCATGGCGAGCAATCATTTTTCAGGGATCATGGGTACCTTTTAATTTCAACACCACCATAGTTTGATTTTCGTCTGTTCAATGGAAATAACCCTAGTGCTTGGCACCTCAAATGTGAGGCCTATTTCCGGGTGTGCACGCTTAGTCCAAATACTTTGGTTAGTTGTGCCGCCATGTACTTTACAGAGGGGGATCTCACCTGGTTGCAATCGTCCCAGGCGCAATTGCATTAATAGGATTGGGGCAATTTTGCTACTTCCATATGCACTCAGCTTGGTAGAGAGGAATTTCATAACCTCCTCCGGCAGTTTAACAGGTTGAAACAAACTGGCATGGTCACGGAGTACGCTAAGCAATTTACACAAATTATGCATAACCTATTAACACATCACACTTCCTGGGATCCTGCAACTTTTGTTACCCAATTTATGGATGGTTTGCAACGTGATATTCGTGTTGTTGCTGTTCTTCATCACCCCCCAAACATGGAAACTCCTGTGGATCTTACTTGTTTATAGGAAGAGGTAGTGGACATATTCTGATGGGACGAACGATGTACTCCTGCGCCTTTCTCCATGTCTATGGGGGGGTCGATTCCTCGCATGGCATTGCCGCTTCCCGCCATGCCAACGAAGGCCGTCGGCGCTCCGGGTGAAACACGCCAAGACGACCACCGCACCTTCGACATGCCTCGACCACCAGCGAACAACGACAACCTGGCTGCGCTCCAGGCGTACCGCTGCGCCAAGGGCCTCTACTTCAGCTGTGGCGAGCGTTGGGGGTGTGACCATCGCTGTGCCCCCATGGTGCAACTCCATGTGGTCGATGAACTCATCGATATGCTTCACCAACGACAAACCGATACAGCGCAAGTGGAAGCACCTGCTAGTGAGGCCGATTGTTTTGTCCTCTCCAAAGAAGCCATAGAAGGGGTTGAATCACCGATGATGATGCGTTTGCACTTGCACGGGTGGGTGTAGCAGCCGGAGGTACTCATGCTTGTGGACTCTGGATCTTCGCACAATTTTGTCAGTTTGTCTCTGGCTCAACACCTTTAGGGAGTGCAGCAAGTCAAGCATGCCATCTCAGTGCGCACGGCCAATGGTGGTGCTCTCCATTGCGACCAGGAAATACAAGCGTGCACTTGGCGTTCCCAGGGAGTTGAATTCACTTCAGATCTCCAGGGTCTACCTCTGGGTTTCTATGATGTGATCTTGGGTGTCGATTGGCTGGCGTGCCATAGCCCAATGAAAGTGCATTGGCTACAGAAGACCATGGACTTTGAGTACAAGGGCAAGCAAGCGCATCTTAGCGGCGTACAAGCGGATGTCACTCGTTGTGACCTGATTTCCGGGATTGAACTGCATAGTTTGTTGGATCAAGAGGTTGTGGCTCGGGGTGTGTGACTCTGCGTAACAACTGAAGACATGGAACAACCACCTATTCCGTCAAGCATTGGTGAACTAATTGAGTGGTATGGAGTGTTGTTTGAGGAACCGTGAGGACTGCCACTGCAACGGGCCTTTAATCACGCCATTCCTTTGGTGCCCGGGGCATGGCCTATCAACCCACACCCGTACCGACATAGCCCGACATAGAAAGATGAGATAGAGTGGAAGGTGGCTGATATGTTAGCTCAAGGCCTCAATAAGCCAAGTGTGAGCCCGTTTGCTTCTCCAGTCTTGTTGGTTCAGAAGAAGGATCTCACTTGGTGCTTCTATGTGGATTATCAGCATCTCAACGTTGTTATACACTACAAAAAAAGACACATCCGTGACATTTTGGGATGAACGATTTTTTCTGTCATGCTTATGACACTTCTATGACGATAATTGTGACATAACCCGGTATCATCATAGATGTGGTGGGCTCCTACTTCTATGACAAAAATCATGAGAAAAAATGGGCTTTTCGTACTAGGCAGGTCGGAGACGCAGCTGCATGACATCCTTTGGGTCGTCCATGATGGAAAAAACCGTGGTAGAAGCGAGGGTGAGGAAACGATCGGGGAGTTCCCAGTTACGTTGGGTGGTCGGGGGCCGAGCGATGCGCGTTTCTCTCGTACACGTACGCACGTGTGTGTGAGGTGTTGCGCTCTAATTGAACCCGAGCGAGGCGTTGGGCTCTAACTGAACCCGAGCAATTGCACTAGCTACGTTACTAAACCTGAGAGATCGATCCCTTGCTGATAATAGAACCCAAGTAATTCCTTCGCCACTGCTGCTAACTGAAACCGATCGAACCCTGCTTCCTCCTTCCCTTGATGAACATTGAGCGTTGTTGGGGGGGGGGATTGGATGAACAGTTCTCGGTGGGGGGTTGGATGAATAGGACCCCGTGGTGTTGCCGCCGGATGAATAGGACCCCGACCGAGCCGGTTGGGGGAGGATGAACAGGACCCTGTGGAGGGCTGGATGAATAGGACCCCATGGAGGGCTGGTTGAACAGTAGCCGGTGGAGGGCTGGATGAACAGTAGCCCGTGGAGGGGTGGTTGAACAGGACCCCGTGGAAAGGGCTGGTTCAACAGTAGCCGGTGGAGGAGCGGTGGAGGTTGGATGAACAGGAGCCCGTGGATGAACAGTCGCAGGTGGAGGCTAGAGGAGGTCGACGGTTGTTGGGGGATATTACTATTGGACGTAAAATGGCCAGGAGTGGCCAGGTTAACTCTATGAGGATTAGAAGGCCAGGAAGACAAAGGTTGGTGGCGCTTTACAAAGGCCCAAGGCCCAAAGGCGGGTTAAGGCCTGTAGATGTAAACCGACTTTCTCATATAACTTGTATTGTAAGATAGGAAGGATAGAGACCGAGTTGGACACATTGATGATCCGGTCTCGGGACTCTGTAAACCGATGGGCGTCGACCTATGTATATAAAGGGATGACCCAGCGGCGGTTTAGGGACAACAGGCAACAACAACTCGAAGCTAGGCAAAGCGAATTCTCTCCCTGGTCATCGAAACCCCAGCAATTCCATCACAACTAGGCGTAGGCTTTTACCTTCATCGTAAGGGGACGAACTAGTATAAAACTCTCGTGTCCCTTGTCCGGTTTAATCCCTTTAAGCTAACCCGTAGCGATGGCTCCACGACTAAGTCCTTTCACGAGGACATCTGCCGTGACAAAACCACGACAGTTGGCGCCCATCGCGGGGCTATCGCACCATGGTTTCGAGTTCTTGAAGGGCAGCTTCGAAGGACTTAAGCGATGTGTTGTGGGCCGGATGACTAAGAGTCGTCGCGGCAAGCTCTACATCGATGACGTAGGATGGGATCCCAAGGCCGGTTCAATTGAGTACGGGTACCGGGTCCCCTTTGGCGGAATTCACGTCATCATCGGCAAGATCGGCGAACCGGGCCCTGAGCCGGACATTTGCACCGACATCATCGAGACGGCTCAGCGTGCAAGCTCCGCCCAGGTTCAGCCTGCCGTAAAACATGTTTTCGTAGGTGTCATCCATGGGGCGGAATATGAGGGTAGATTGGCATCTGGTGGCGGAACCGTTGTCTTCTCTGATGACGAGTCTTCAACCGGAGAGACCGAGTCGCTATACCAGCTGCAGGACGGCCGGATTAGTGGAGGCTCCAATGGCAATAGTATTCCGGACCCCCTTGATCTGCCAACCCGGGTCGCGGTCTTCATGGCCGGTACACAACCAGCGCAACACTCTTCTACCGCCGCGGCAATGATCTCCGGTTTAGCAACAGCAACGCCAGCAGGAGCAGGGGGCTCTGCACCGCCTCTGGCTTAGGTTTTGTCCGATTTGTTCGACACTTTAGCAACGTTAATAGCAGCGGAGGTGAATGCGGCAAACCGGGATTAGCACAACACGGATATTGCAAAGGTGAAGGATCAGATAACTCAGGCTAAAGCGGACCTGGCAGCAGAGAACGCCAGGTTGTCTACAGAACGGGCCGTGTTAGAAGCTCAGGCCTACCGGCTTAGGCTGGATTTGAGTGCCTCAGATGATGTCATGAGAAGGAGATACCGGTCGCACCTCTCGCTGGGTTATGAGCCAAGAAATCTCTTCAACATGCCAAGAGCAGGAACCAGTAACCAGCCAGTGGTAAACCGGACCGAGGCACCGGTAACAGGAGCGCCGGTTCAGCCGCGCACGATGGACCCGCCTCATCAGAACAACATTGTGTCACAGTGTGTTCCGACGCCCCTGAGGCATTACTCCAACCCGTTGGATAACATTGTGGCCGCCGCTTCACGATTGGCAGCTCTCTCGATCGAAGGGAGTCACCGGTGGCAGTTGAGACACGACGGGCGAGGGAACTCCTCCAAACGGCTCTAACCCAGCAGCAGGCTTATTCGCATAGTCGTCAGAGGATCCATTCCACCCCCCGTCTAAGCCAGAGCTACAGCAGGCATATTGATGAACCGGCTGTGTCCAACAGTGGGCAACACCGTAACCCGGCAGGTGGTGGTGCTAATGCACAAGATGTGGTGGATCATGGCCGAGCACACCGAGAGGCCGAGTTAGTAGCTCAGCACGCAGCTCGTCAGCCTAGTCTAGTTCGTCCAACCATCTCAGTAGAGCCAGGTGTGGTCTTCAGTTCTTTGGGGGTACCATGCCTCACCCCGACCATGCGTAATGTGCGATTGCCCAAGGATTTTAAAGGCCCTCGTAAGGTGCCGAATTACACTACCGATTTGCCCCCTGAATCATGGGTCGAGAGTTATGAGATGGCAATGGAGATGTTGGATGTGGATGAAGCGGCATGTGCTAAGCATTTCACCATGATGTTGGAAGGAACGACTCGTACTTGGTTAAAAAGTTTGCCAGCTAACTCCATTGGGTCCTGGGCCGAGTTAAAAAACCGGTTTATCCAGAATTTCAAGGACACGTGTAAGCAGCCTGTGTCAATTGTGGACCTAGCCGCCTGTGTTAAAGAGGATGGGGAGTCTACAACCCATTTGGTGAAGCGAGTTTCAGCTATTTTGCACTCATCAGACCGCATCAATGCGGATACAACAGTCTTGACGTTGGAAGGCAATTGCCGGTTTATGCCGTTAAAACTGAAGTTAGGAAGGCTCAAACGTCATTTAATGACATGTCAACACTTATGGCCACTTTGGTTAAATATGCCGATTCAGATAGTACCAAGGACCCTGATTCTGAAGAGGACAAACCAGGGAAATGGAAAAAGAACGGCAATGCCAAGGGGCAGTAGCATAACCCGGCAGGTCATGGGAACAACGGTAAGCGCAAAGCAGACAATAGCCTAGACTTTGTGGCTAACACCAACGCCCAGGATAATGGTCAGCATCGTAAGGGCAAACCGCCCCAGAGTGGCGGAGGGTCAGGCCCCGATCTAGAGCGCCTGTTAAATCAACCTTGTCCAAAGCACGGATCGAAGGAGAAGCCAGCTTCGCATCTTTGGAACGATTGTTTCATCATGCGAGAGTTCAAAAATTCTAATATGTTTCAATACGACAATGGCTTGCCCGACGGTTCAAGAGGCAGTTTTCACGGGTCGGGTTATGGAGGTGGCAGCTCCGGTTCAGGATTCCAAGGCAATCATACCGGACACGACAATCAAGGTAATCAGGGCAATCAAGGAGGTTATAATCATCAGGGGAATCAGCAGCAGCAGCAATCGGGTTATCAGAGCAATCCGAAGCAGCTGAATAGTGGGCAGTATCATGTCTTTACCACTAGCTTGTGTAAGCACGATCAGAAGCTTCACAAGAGGGCCGTGAACTCCGTTGAACCAGTGGTGCCTCAGTATTTGCGCTGGTCTGAACAGCCCATTTTATGGAGTCGGGAGGATCATCCGCCCCAGGTTGATAATCCTAGTCATTTGGCCTTAGTGGTGGCTCCTCAAGTCAGGGGCTACAAGTTCACCAAAGTGCTTATGGATAGAGGGAGCAGTATCAATATCCTTTACTATGATACCTTCCGTCGCATGGGGCTGACAAACAAGAGTCTTAAACCATCAAACACCGTCTTTCATGGAGTGGTGCCTGGTAAATCGGCATACCCAGTTGGCAAGATAGCCCTAGATGTGGCTTTTGGAGGCGATCATGATTCAAGATCAGAAACTTTGACTTTTGTAGTGGTGAAAATCAAGAGCCCATATCATGCCCTGTTCGGAAGGCCGACTTATGCTAAGTTCATGGCGAGGCCGTGTTATGTTTATCTGCAGCTTAAGATGCCGGGTCACAAGGGGACCATCACGGTACATGGGAGCAGGAAGATTGCTTTAGAATGTGAAGAAGGGGATGCGGCTTATGTTGAGTCGGTTTGTGCCGTAGAGGAGCTGAAATTTTATAAGGACAATGTTGATCCGGCAGATATGACTTCTCTGAAGAAGCCAACTACAGAGCATGATCCGGCGCTGAAATTTAAATTGGATGCAGACACTAAAACGGTTGATTTTCTTCCTGGCAATTCATCTCAGCAGTTCAGCATTAGCGCTAACCTAGATCCGAAATAGGAAAGTGCGCTCATCAAGTTCATCCGTGAGAACTGGGACATATTTGCATGGAAGTCTTCTGACATGCCAGGTGTACCAAGGGAACTCGCTAATCACACCCTTAATATAGATCCTAAGTTCAAACCAGTCAGACAGTTTCTCCGCCGCTTAAGAGAGACGTAAGGCTATTGGTGAGGAGGTGGCCCGGCTTTTGGCAGGAGGGTTTATCGTGGAGGTTTTTCACCCCGAGTGGTTAGCTAATCCGGTGCTGGTACTTAACAAAAACGGCACTTGGTGTATGTGTGTGGATTACACAGACTTGAACAAGGCCTCTCCAGCTGATCCCTTTGCTCTCCCGTGTATTGATCAGATTATTGATGCTATGGCGGGTTGTGACCGTTTGTGTTTTCTGGATGCTTATTCTAGTTATCATCAGATCAAAATGGCAGTTAAGGACCAGGAAAAGACAACTTTCATAACTCCCTTTAGGGCCTTCTGCTATGTATCCATGCCTTTTGGGCTCAAGAGTGCACAAGCGACTTATCAGCGCTGTGTTCAGAATTGTCTTCATAAACAGATTGGGCGCAATGTTCATGCTTATGTGGATGATATTGTGGTGAAATCTAGGAAGGAGGAAACCTTGATAGAAGACCTGAGGGAGACCTTTGATAACCTCCGGGTCTATAAGATGATGCTTAATCCGGCTAAATGTGTCTTTGGTGTTCCGGCTGGCAAGCTCTTGGGTTTTCTGGTGTCTAACAGAGGCATTGCGGCTAATCCGAAGAAGATCATGGCTATCACATCTCTGGCTAAACCGGCATGTATCAATGATGTTCAGCGTTTGGCGGGCCGGATTGCAGCTTTAAGCCGGTTTATCACCCGCCTTGGGGAGAAATCTATCCCTTTGTATCAAATGCTAAAGAAAACGGATGATTTCGTCTCGAGTGACGTGGCTGATAAAGCATTTGAAGACTTGAAGAGACAGTTGGCCGAACCGCCCGTTCTTGCGGCTCCGATCGATAAAGAGCCCTTATTGCTATATGTGGCTGCTAATGTCAGGGCTGTTAGTGTGGCTATTGTGGTAGAGTGCAAGGAGGCCGGAAAGGAGTATCCGGTTCAACGGACAGTTTATTACATCAGGGAGGTGCTTATTGAATCAAAGCAGAGGTACCCGCATTGGCAGAAGTTATTGTATGGAGTTTTCATGGCAAGCCGGAAGCTCAAGCATTATTCCCAGGGTCATCCCATCACAGTGGTTAGTTTAGCCCCTCTGGGAGATATCATCCAAAACAGAGAGGTGACTGGCCGGATTGCCAAGTGGGCTATTGAGCTTGGACCTCACGGGATAAAATATATGCCTCACACAACAATCAAATCACAAGCACTTGTGGGTTTCATTAATGATTGGACAGAGTTGCAGGCATCGGAGGAGAAGCTAGATAACACATACTGGACTATTCATTTTGATGGGTCCGGACAATTGGAGGGCTCGGGGGCTGGAGTCATATTAACTTCCCCACGAGGTGACAAGTTTTGTTATGTTCTCCGCTTGATGTTCCCTTGTACTAACAATGCAGCTGAATATGAGCCCTTGCTCCATGGACTTCGGATGGCTAAGGATATGAATTTAAGCAGAGTTAAGTGCTTCGGTGACTCAGACCCGGTGGCTCCGCATGTATCTAGCACTTGGGATTCTAAGGATCCACTCATGGCTGCATATCGACGAGAGGTGGACATAGTGGCTGGTCATTTCAAGGGTTATCAGTTGACCATATAGACTGGCGAAAGAATGAAACGGCGGACGCTTTAAGTCGTCTAGGCTCTCAATGTAAACCGGTGCCACCTAATGTCTTCCTCGACGTACTTCATAATCCGTCGGTCAAGATACCCACAGAGGAGGAGTTGGCTATTCCTAACCCGAAGGCCCACTTGGTAGCAGCTCTTCATGCTATACCGGATTGGACAGTCCCATACCTGGCCTATATGAACCGGGGCGAGTTTCCAGGTGATGAAACCTTGGCCCGGCAGATAATCCGGCGATCCAAGTCAATGACCGTTATCGATGGGGAGTTACATCGTTACGGCGTGACAGGGGCAATTCAGCGGTGTGTGTCTCCTCAAGAAGGTTGTGAGATTTTGCGAGAGATCCAGGAAGGAGATTGTGGTCACCACGTCGGTTCAAAATCCTTGGTGGCTAAGGCTTTTCGTCACGGCTTCTATTGGTTGATGGCTCATGCCGATGCTGAGGATCTAGTAAAAAGGTGTGACGGTTGTCAAAAATTTGCACACCGCGCTCATGTTTTGGCTCAGGAGTTGAGAATGATTCCAATCACTTGGCCGTTTGCAACTTGGGGGCTAGATATGGTTGGACCCTTTAAGAGGTCCAAGGGCAAAAAGACCCACCTGTTGGTGGCGGTTGACAAGTTTACCAAGTGGGTAGAGGCAGAGCCAGTCAGTAAGTGTGATGCATCCACGACGGTCCAATTCATCAAAAAGGTGATATTTCGGTTTGGTTTTCCACACAGCATTATAACTGATAATGGTACTAATCTGTCCAAGGGTGCTATGGAAGAATTTTGTCAACGTGAGCACAGCCGGCTTGATGTGTCATCAGTGGCTCACCCCCAATCTAATGGTCAAGCAGAGAGGGCAAATCAAGAAATTTTGAGAGGTATTAAACCCCGGCTTATGGTTCCTTTAAAGCGGACACCGGGTTGTTGGGTGGAGGAGTTACCTTCCGTGTTATGGAGTATCAACACCACACCAAACAGATCTATGGGTTACACGCCTTTCTTCATGGTTTACGGAGCAGAGGCGGTTCTTCCTAGTGACATCCGTCATGACTCGCCCTGTGTGGCAGCTTACGTTGAAGCTGAGAATGAGAAAGCACGTCAGGACTCACTGCACCTGTTAGATGAGCAGCGTGATTTAGCAGCGGCGCGTTCGGCGATTTATCAACAAGATCATCGACGTTATCACAGCCGCCGGGTTAAGACCAGAACTTTTCAAGAGGGCGATCTGGTGCTCCGGCTCATTCAGGATCAGACTGATATGCACAAGTTATCCCTACCTTGGGAAGGACCTTTTGTGGTTAGCAAAAAATTGCACAATGGATCATACTACCTTATCGATGTTCGAGAGCACAAAGACTCACGTAAATCGGAGGAGGAAAACCAGCGGCTGTGGAATATAGCTCTTCTTCGGTCTTACTATACTTGAGCCACAGGTTCTTCTTATGTACATACTTATGACAATGTATATATTATATAATAAACCGGAGCCTCAGCTAAAGCGGGGTATCTATTGTTTTTTACATCGTGTGTGGTTACATAGGGGCTTGTACTTATAAAATGGAGTTCTACTAACCCGGCTTATAAAGCCACACAGATATAAAGGAAATCACTAGGGGGCTTGGTCGTATTCCAACCATAGCTACGCGTCTTGATCGGCTTAAGGCCAAACAGGGAAATCACTAGGGGGCTTGGTTGTATTTACACCATAGCTACACCTCTTGATAGGCTTAAAGCCAAAAAGGAAATTATGTGGAACCAAAGAGAGTCTGTTGCAAAAAACACAAATCAAACATAGGTACCCACTGAGCACAGCTCAAATATTACTTGGGGGCTCCTTGCTTCTCAAAGAACAACGAGCTTGCACCCTTGTAATAGGCTATCAAGCCAGGCTTGGAAGCCAGGTGTATTCACCTAAAACCCCAAGTTATCCTGCCTCTTTAAGTAAGCCACTCCGTCCAGGTAAACCTGGTATAACTCATCAAACGTTTGACAAGTCAATCTCATAGACCCTGAACTTGTCAAAGTTAAAACGATGACTGGTTAAAGATTGAGGTCCATCTTAAAAGGCTTTGAAAAATGGTTTAACTCAGCGGCCTGGCAGCCCATGAAAAGCTCTTGATTTACGGCCTGGAAGCCCATGAAAAGCCTTGCATATTTTTCTTGTATTTGTTGCAAATGTTTTAACCTCTTTTGATAAGGGATTTATGAATATTTTATGATAAACCGGTGTATATTACAACCCGGCATGGCTTTCAACGCTCAGCTGTTAGGACATGATCTGTTCTAAACCGACAATAATTTGATCCGGTCTGGTTTTGACTAGAAGTCACCAGAATCATATGAGTAAATCGGTGTTTCTCATAGCCCAGTACGGTTTTGATATGAACCGGCAAGAATGAAAGGATTCATCAATACTCCATATTGGTGTTATCACCCTTATTATCGCAACAGTTGGATAGCCAACAAGATGTATCACAGGTATCATCTATTTTATATCTGGTTATTACAGTCTTGGTTATACACCAAGCTATATATATATATATATAGGGTCGCGCTATTCGTCACCCTGGTTGAGGAATAGTTATTCTTCACCCCCTCTATTTTACCATCAATGCACCGTAATTTTACGTTCCGTAAGTTTCGTCTTATTTCCGACGTAAAAAGAGACCGTAAGAAAATATATAATCGCCGTAAAAAATATTTTATGTTATGTAAAATTACAAACGTAAAAACATAGTCTAAAATACACATAAACTACAAATTTTCTTGTCTTATGACCTATATTTTTATTTTTTTATGTCAAATTTTACGTAGTGAATCAATAGGAATGTAACTATTTGAATTCTAAACGTAATTTAATTATGAAATGATCGTAAGATTACCTCGGGTGAAGAAATACTTATTCTGCACCCCGGATGATGAATAGTAACACTATATATATATATATATTTGCGTATCATGACCAGTCCAGTGGTAAACCACTAGGACACTTTCAAGTTCTTATATGCAGGAACAAGTTAAATAAAAGACGCAATGGACTATGCATATAATAGATCCCAAAGGCATGGCGAGTTATCAGTATCACGCAAAATAAATATGCTCGATGGCATAACAGCGAGTGTTTGAACTAGCCTATTAGAAGGCGCTTTAAATGCCCATCAGGAATAATTGTTTCCATAACAAGTGGCAGGCGGTGACAGCTAAACCGGCCTCTAATTCAAGATTCATCATCAGGACGACTTGAAGATTGCGGATCATCTTGAGTTGGTGTTTCCTCCTCCTCTCTACCAAGTGGCTAGAAATCAATTGTTGTCCAATCGATTCCGGTTAAAGCTTGGAACACGGACTCTTCACTTATATGGTTGGAAGGGTCAATGTCTGGGGCATAAGTGTGCTTATGAATTGGTGGAATCAGATCTTCTACGTCATGTATTGTCGCGGGATATCTCTTCTGATCCATATCGTAAACCGGCTGGTAATGAGACAGATCCGTTTCATCTGCCAATTTGCTTGCAATGGGTCGCAGTTCTCTTGTCAGCCTTCGGAGATCATCATTGTTGAATTCCGAGCCATCTTCTTTCACGCCAGGATAGCCTTGACCAATATCTGCCGGTTCAGGATCTGGAATCCACACCTAGGCCCGGATTAGCGCGGTCAGTGCACCTGACCTTGCGGCTGATCTCTTTAGTTCATCCAACCGAGCAGGCAGCATGGACAGCTTTTCGATGGTTTCTTTTATCAGTGTTGGAAGAGGCTTGTTATAAGCTGCAGTGCAAATGGCTCAATGGGATCCAGAATACAGCTGTTCTATCAGAGTATAGGCCGCCTTAGGATTCATCCGCATGTCGGAGCCCAGATGAGTAATGCGGGTCCTTGTCATGGTACGCATCAGTAAACCGGCCATTGATGAGTTATTATGAATTGGAAAAACTTCATATGAGGATACTCACCAAATACAGCAGAGGTCATGGCATTAATCTGCCGCTTTAAGCCGGTCAGTTCTTCAACCACCGGCTTCAGGGCTGCTTCTGCATATTCGGCCTTCTTTGTTAAACCAGCCTTCTCTGTGTCCCAATTTGCACGCTCTTTATTAAAGGTTTCCTTCAACTTTTCCATGGTTGCTAAGGCATTAGTCAGTTCTTCCTTGGCTTTGGAAGCTTCCGCTTGCTGAGATTTAATGTTCTCCTGAAGGTCAGCGGGTTGAGCATCCTTCTTACTTAGCTTGGCTTACAAACACAAGCTATATCATCAATGGACTATGTATATTTGAAGTACCAAGCGTATAACAAGTTATGCACTTCGTACTTGGGGGCTAATGCCTATTTTCTCTATTATTAGAAATTTTTGCAAGTCCCAAGTACAATACAGGCATTATCTTTGACACTTGGGGGCTAATGTACATTTGTTCAAATTGAAGCATGGATTAAAGACCCGGTTTACCTTGGAAAGATAAACCGGTCGTTGGCGACTATACAGGAGAAAAGTATAGGAAAATAATGATCAAGGACCGGTTTATTCTAAAGATTACTGGATATGTGAAAGATAAGCATGCAAGGGTCAAGATATTACAAAGTCCCGATTTATTATTGCCATCACAAACCGGCCCTTGCGGGCTACTAGAGTTGATCCTTGCGAATTGGATTTAAGAAAGGACAAATAATGAAAGTACCTCATAGTGCTCCTTCATTAGATTCACTAAACTGGCTTCATAATCATAGTTTGAGTGCAGAAGGTTGAGAAAGCTAGAATGGAGTTCTTGAGCACTGAGGTGGGCATAGCTTGATAAATTGGTGCTCCATTTTCCATTGCAGCACGTTCTTCTTTAGTGCTATGTTTGGATAAAGCATCAGGGTTGCTAGGAGAGGTATGACCAACACCAGTGATGACAACATCATCTTCCTTGTTACCAGTAGTCTGTGCTGGAGTTGTTGGGATATCAGTAGCCTTCGCCGGACTGGGCGGTCCATCGTCATTATGAACCGGGCTCATCGGTTTGTTGGCAAGGTCCGCTACTTCAGCTTCTGCTTGCTCATTCACATCATGATCCGGAGGGGGTGGTTCATGAAAAACAGTGTCTACATGGGGACCTTCCGGTTCAGCGGTTTGCTTCGGTTCAACAACCAATTCTTCAGACGGTCTATTCACCCGAGTTTTCTTGCTAGGTCTAGCCTTGGCTCTTAAAAGGAAAAGATGCAAGGATGAAAACAACATGCAAATACAAAGCGTCAACAGATTCAGTTCAAACTTACCCAGCAACGGTCTTAGGAGGAGGGAGTTGTGTCGCTGTTGACTCGCCAGAGGATGAAGGAGGTGTCACCTGATAATTCGAATCGGACAGATTAAGAGGTTGTCGGAAATAGCCGGCCTTGGGATAAGAAGTGTCAGAAGTGGGTGAGACCTCAGGTCAGCGTTTTCGGGCTGGGGTATTCGGTAAACCGGTCGAAATGACCATTTGGCCGCTGTGCCGGGTTGTGCGGCGAGCCTCGTGATGCTGCTTCTTCAAAAGAAATTTTGGGTCCAAGTGAGCAAGAGGGTGAGAAAATCTTACTTTCCGGACTGCTTGACGGATTTTTTGTGTTGGCCGAGAGTCTGAACCGGAGGAAAGGATAATTACCTCTGCATCATCAGCTTGGCTGCCCTCAACGTCCTCCTGATAAATATCATTGTCAATGAGATGCATGAAAAGTGAACCAAGTGAATCAAGTTCTACCTCTACTTCTGGTTCATCCGGGTTGTCATCAAGCTCTAAACCGATGGTTTCAGTGCCTTCCTTTTTGTGGTTTTCTTCATGCCTTTCGTTTTAGGACAAGAAGGCTTCACTGCTTTCACCTGAGGTTTCTTTTTCTAGAACGGATCATCACCCTATTTAAAGATGGGCAGAGGGTATTCAAAGATTGCACAGTCCAAAAATATCAAGCGTAAAGCGGAAGTACAAACAATACTTACAGCGGGCGGTTTGTTTTGCGTGCAAAAGGGGCTTAACCCGGTCTTGCTGCAGACAACTTCCGGTTCATTCAACATTTTCTTGACAGACTCAGTGACTTCCTCATCTGTTAGCTGAATATTGATATGGCGTTGGGAGTCTTGTACGTCACCAGTATACTCACACATTAAGCCGGAGCGGCGACTTAACGGCAAAATGCTCCAGGATATCCAGCAACAGATGAAGTCCACACCTATTAAACCGTTGGCCATAAAGGCTCTAAGCTTGGCAAGTTGAGGTGCGTACGAGGCCCGTTCCTGGGCACTTAGTCGTTGCGGAAGCGGATGAGTATTAGCGAGCCGGTGAGCATGATAACCTGGTAGAGGGTTCTCATCTTCAGGAGAGGTGTCTCTGCAGTAGAACCAAGTTTGATTCCACTCTTTTGGGTCACTGTGAAGTTTGGCATGAGGATACTCAACCTCTTTCCTTTTCTGAATAGAGACGCCGTCAAGTTCAGTATTGGGTCCGTCTACAAATTCAGTGCGACGGTTTAAATGGAAGAAATCCCGGAACAGCTCGATAGTTGGTTCTTCTTGTAGGTACGCTTCACAAAAAACTTGAAAGTTGCATATATTGGATACCGAGTTGGGTCCAATGTCTTGAGGGTGGATTTGACAGCTGGAAAGTACATCTCGGAAAAACTTATATCCGGGCGGTTTAAAGCCACGGCCTATATGATCAACAAACACCACTACTTCACCCTGTTTGGGGGTAGGAGGATTTTCCGGCCCAGGAACTTGCCACCGGATTTCATTTTTCTTCGGTAGGGTACCAATCTTGACCATTCCGTTCAGTTTCTCCTCTGTAACCCGGGAAGGGACCCAATTACAGGAATAGAACTGTTTGGCCATTGCAAGTGAAGAGCTGGAAAGAAAATAATGCCGGTTTATGGTTCGTTAATGACAAAGCGTATGGCACAACAGGTTGAGGAGAAAGGAACTTAAGTAGATAATAAAGTTAAATTAGAGGTTGATGCAGTTATGAATGGTAAAGCAATAAGCAGAAGCAGAGGTATATGCATATTGTTACATTGGAGTACAAATGAATCGGCAGTTTAAAAGGGGACTAATGGTATCTACCGGATTATCATACTTCAAAAAGGTAAACCGCCTATATTGGTGTGAGGAGTACAGATCTAAAAATACCTAAGTAAGGGAAAATAGGTTTCACAGATTTATATGAAAATTCTAGATCTGAGGTGTGATAGAAACTGGAATATATTCAGGTTTAAACTTTAGGTGCTTAAAATAGTTCAGCAAATCCAGATAAGTTGTTCTCTGTATAAAGGGGGGGTCTAATGAGGAAAATAAGATTATGGCTACGGTCGTGCAAGAATAACAGGTTCAAACTAGCCTTTGATGCTACGGAAAAGGAAAGAGAAGAATAGCACAGGAGTTTTGATGAACTCCGACGAACATTGAAACCCTAAAGACAAGATATAGGGTGGAAGGAAAGAAGGCTTACCAGTGTCACAGGAATGGCAGAGAGATGCCGCGGCTTTCTGGTTCGATCAGGGTGATGCAGCGGCCAATGATGAGGCAGGGGCGAAGTTCGATGACGGCGGTGGCGCTCGGGTGCAGGGAAGTCGCGAGGAGGAAGAAGAGACGAAGAGGCAGCGGATGAAAAAGGAAAAGGGGCCTCAGCCCTATTTATAAGGCGAAGAGATAAATGACAGGTGCGGGAATTGAGGAGCTCAAAATGGATATTTTATAAAGTTATCGCCTTGATGGTTGGATGCTCATTAATAAAAGGCATCTTCGGATTCAATGAATAGATGACATCACGGTGATTTACCACAACTCCAGAGGATGGCGTCAGGGCGGTTTACAAGATCCGTGCGAAGGTGCAAGAGGAGGAATTTTTCTAAATGTTGAAGATTAACATGAATAAATTCAAATGAATCTGGGGCCTAATGTTGGGGATATTACTATTGGACATATACCGGCAAGGAGTGGCTGAGTTAACTCTATGAGGATTAGAAGCCCAGGAAGACAACGGTTGGTGGCGCTTTATGAAGGCCCAAGTCCGAAAGGCGGGTTAAGGCCTGTAGATGTAAATTGACTTTCTCATATAACTTGTATTGTAAGATAGGGAGGATAGAAACCGAGTTGGACATGTTGATGATCCGGCCTCAGGACTCTGTAAACCGACGGGCGTCGACCTATGTGTATAAAGGGATGACCCGGCGGCGGTTTAGGGACAACAGACAATAACAACTCGAAGCTAGGCAAAGCGAATTCGCTCCCTGGTCATCGAAACCCCAGCAATTCCATCACAACTAGACGTAGGCTTTTACCTTTATCGTAAGGGGCCGAACTAGTATAAAACTCTCGTGTCCCTTGTCCGGTTTAATCCCTTTAAGCTAACCCATAGCGATGGCTCCATGATTAAGTCCTTTCACGAGGACATCTGCCGTGACAAAACCACGACAATGGTGGATGAACAGTAGCCCATGGAGGCTGGAGGAGGTCGACGGTTGAGATGAACAATATCTCGTGGAGTCCCGTTTTGCGGTACGCCACACCCCTCCTGATGAACATGACCGCCGTTTCGATCGTAGCGCTCCAACACAAGTCTGTTTCCTCCGTTTTGCGGTACGCCACACCCCTCCCGATCAACAGGACCCCTTTTCGACCGTATGAGGTCCAAGAGATGTCTGTTTCCTTCGATTTGCAGTACGCTAGACCCCTCCCGGTGAACAGGATCCTGTTTCGACCATGGACGGTCGAACACAAGGCCGTTTCCTCCATTCTGCAGTACGCCAGGCCTCATTTTCATTGGTTGTTCCATCCAAGCCGGTTGGCTCTCGATGGACATGCCGTATTCCGTTGCCTCCCCATGAACACGACGTTGTTTCTCCATTCCGACCCAGCGGGGTCGCTGCCTGATGAACAGGACACCGTTGCTCCCGTTCGTTGCCTCTCCATGTACACAAGCCCTGGCCGTCCGTATATAAATGCATGAGTAGGCGTTCAAGACACCGCCTGTACGTACGTAGCCGTATTTATTTTCTTGCACCCTAGCCACTGTACGTACGTGTACATGCTACGTGAGTGCCTCTACTACGGCGCGTGCCCTTCCTTACACGGCCACGGTTCATCGCTGCAGCCTGCAGATAGACCGATCGACCAGTATGTACGTACACGTTCGCGACCAGAATGACAACGCTACGTACACTTCGATTAGGTGGGTCCTGACTGTCAGGCACTTCCTTCCGTGCAAAGATGTAGCTGGTCGGTCCCAGCAGTTAGGGGGAATAGTTTTTTCACAAAATATGGTGGCCCGTCCGGTGGGTCCCCACTGTCAGGTGGAGGAATAATTATTTTGCGTGTAATAAGGAGGCACTTCCTTGCTGCTGCCGTGGACCCAGCTGTCAGCCTCTCCACGTACAGTACTCTTCCGATGGAAGTCGTTCCTTGACCACGTTGACCACGCCGCGCTGAGAGCACTAGGGCGGTGGATGACGGCGAGGCCTAGGAAGGGGACGACGTGGAGCCGGGGAAGACGCGGCAGTGGATGCCCACGAGGAGGGGAGTACGTGGGTTGATTGCTTCGGCTGCGGTGTGAGGCTGCTGTCACCGGAGAATAACAGGAGGTGAGGGTGAGTATAGAGGGATGGCATGGCCAGCGGTGGCAGCACAGCCGGACATGGGAGGCAGGAGCAGGCGGCACGGCCGATGCTGGATTGGGCGGCTGGAGCCAGAAGACCAGAGGTTGAAGAAGCACGACGACCGTTGGTTGCACATCGTACGGTCACTGCAGCTAGAATCGTTTATATTGACTAAGTTGACAAAGCCCTTGGTACGCGTCAACTTAGTAGGCCCACAGGTCAGCCTCCGAAACGGTGGGCCCCAGATGTCAGGGGGAGGAATCATTTTTTGGGCGGCTGAAGCTAGAACATCCGAGATTGAAGAAGAAGCACGACATCCGTTGGATGGACATCCAACGGCCACTGCTGCTAGAACCGTGTGTTGATTATAAGTTGAAAAAAGCCTTGCATACGCGTCAACTTACTTTTTCAGGGGACGCGTCAACTTAGTAGGCCCACAAGTGTGTGGCAGATAACTTATAGCCCATTTGCAATTTGTAAGAATGTACAACCTATTTTTGAATTCTAATGTAATTTACTACAACCCATTTGCAATTTGTAAGAATGTACAACCCATTTTTGAATTCTAATGAAATTTACTACAACCCATTTACAGTTTGTTAAAAGTACAACCCATTTTCTAGATAGGACAATGATTAATAATTTCAACCAACCGCTCAAAACAGAATTCAATAAAATTTCCCACATTTTGATGGGATCCGAAATATTTTTATCTTGAAATTTCAATATAAATTTGTATTACTTAAAAATCCAACGAGATATTGTGCGCGAACCAATTAATGAAATTAAAATTTTCAAAATCCAAAAATAAAATTTTATAAACTAATTACGTGTTTGGTGCATTTTTTAAAGTTACTGCCCAGCTTTTAGAATTACATCCCATTTATTATTTCTTAAAGCCCATTTTCTTGTTAAGCCTAATGCATCCCTCCTAGGAAAGATTTGCAGCCCAGCGGGGCAGAGAATAACAAGTTGACCTTGCCTGGGTATTCCTCAAAAAAAGTATAGCTGGGCTAGCCATTTTCAGCTTGAAAAAAAATTAATATCTTGGATGGATATCTGGCCTGGGCTAGATGGGCCACAGCCCGCCCAGTTAATACCCTGCTCTCCTCTGAACAACAACGAAAACATCGCTCAAGAAAAACTTTGCAGTGCTCACACTTCAAAAAAAAAACAAATACTGCTCGAGTTGCTTGGTCCCAGCTGTCGGCCGCTCCTTGTGCAATTCTCTCATTTATTGACTACATAGGTTGACAATGGTCTGAGACCATGATGTCAGGAAACCAGGAGGAAGTAAAAAAACTTATAGTTGTATATAATAAGGAGGCACTTGCGTATGTGCGGATATGGCCCTGGTGGGTCCCCACTGTCATCCTCTCCAAGTAAAGTCATCTCCTCATTCCTCATGTCCGTTGACCATGTTGACAATGCAAGACGGCAGCGCCATGGCGAGCGCAACAACTCGAAGGACGACGGAGAGGGGCTCGCGGGCCATACAGATGGTCTGATACAGCACTCGCTGCTCATTCGGGAAGCCAGGATCATAGGGCCACATGTGCGCGACGGCATTGTCGTTCGGTTGTCCACCGGTGCTCATTGAGGAAACGGAGGTTGCAGCACAGGTCCTCATGCGCTGGTAGCTCTTCCGCCATTAGGGCGTCGAAGTGCGGCCGCACCTGCTCTATGGTGAACATGACATGAACCGGCTTGGACAGTGGCGCCGGCTCCTTGCTAGAAGCTACGTCCATCGTCTGGTTGTCGTCGCTCAGCTCGGCGAGTGATATCCCACAAGTATAGGGGATCGCAACAGTTTTCGAGGGTAGAGTATTCAACCCAAATTTATTGATTCGACATAAGGGGAGCCAAAGAATATTCTCAAGTATTAGCAGCTGAGTTGTCAATTCAACCACACCTGGAAACTTAATATCTGGAGCAAGGTATTTAGTAGCAAAGTAATATGATAATAATGGTAACGGTAGCAAAAGTAATATTTTTGGGTTTTATAGTGATTGTAACAGTAGCAACGGAAAAGTAAATAAGTGAAGAACAATATATGAAAAGCTCGTAGGCATTGGATCAGTGATGGAGAATTATGTCGGATGCGATCGATCATGCAACAGTTATAACATAGGGTGACACAGAACTAGCTCCATTTCATCAATGTAATGTAGGCATGTATTCCGAATATAGTCATATGTGCTTATGGAAAAGAACTTGCATGACATCTTTTGTCCTACCCTCCCATGGCAGTGGGGTCCTATTGGAAACTAAGGGATATTAAGGCCTCTTTTTAATAGAGTACCGGACCAAAGCATTAACACATAGTGAATACATGAACTCCTCAAACTACGGTCATCACTGGTAATGGTCCCGATTATTGTCACTTCGGGGTTAACGGATCAGAACACATAATAGGTGACTATAGACTTGCAAGATAGGAACAAGAACTCACATATATTCATGAAAACATAATAGGTTTAGATCTGAAATCAAGGCACTCGGGCCCTAGTGACAAGCATTAAGCATAACAAAGTCATATCAATATCAATCTCAGAACATAGTGGATACTAGGGATCAAACCCTAACAAAACTAACTCAATTACATGATAAATATCATCCAACCCATCACCGTCCAGCAAGCCTACGATGGAATTACTCACACACGGCAGTGAGCATCATGAAATTGGTGATGGAGGAAGGTTGATGATGACGATGGCGACAGATTCCCCTCTCCGGAGCCCGGAACGGACTCCAGATCAGCCCTCCCGAGAGAGTTTAGGCCTTGGCGGCGGCTCCGTATCGTAAATCGCGATGAATCCTTCTCTCTGATTTTTTTCTCCCAGAAAGTGAATATATGGAGTTGGAGTTGAGGTCGGTGGAACATCAGGGGCCCACGAGGTAGGGGGCGCGCCCAGGGGGGTAGGCACGCCCCGACCCTCTTGGACAGGGTGTGGGCCCCCTGACGTGGATTCTTCTTCCAGTATTTTTTATATATTCCAAAAATAATCTCTGTTTATTTTCAGGTCATTCCGAGAACTTTTATTTCTGCACAAAAATAACACCATGGCCATTCTGCTGAAAACAACGTCAGTCTGGGTTAGTTCCATTCAAATCATGCAAGTTAGAGTCCGAAACAAGGGAAAAAGTGTTTGGAAAAGTAGATACGACGGAGACGTATCAACGAGCTCGCTGGCGAGCCAGCATGTCCGGCTGCTGGACCGACCCGCTGCCAAGCATGAGTCTGACTGCCCTGGCCCACCCAAGACGCCTCCCTCGCCTGTGCGCACTTTCCGCCCGAAACGGTCAGTGTCGCCCGCCCCGCTTCCCGGTGCAAGCGATTGCTCCGCCTTCAAACGACACAAGTGACATCCGTCCGTCCGTCTGTCTCCCACATTAATGACACGCGGTTGCCGAGGCGGCTTGTCACAGCCCTAGCTTTACCCTGGCCTTGGACTAGTTTGGTTGCTGTATCATGTTTAAATTCAATTGAAATTTGAATTGAGGAATTTTCCAAGCTCAGAAAACCTCTAAAAATAACCAACATTTAAATCTCATCAAATGAGTCCAAGAAAATGCTCCCGTTATTCTTTGAAAACATTGGCATGAGTTGAAATCCCAACCAATATTTTTGGAGTCACAGGAATAATTTATTTTGGGCCATTGAATTAATTCAATAACTATTTGCATTGGATATATATTTCTTATAATTAATATATGTCCAATAATTCTGGAACATTTTATGTGGTTGGGTATATTTTAGTTCTAGCCACATAATTATTTTCAGGATTTTATAAAATGGTTTGGTGTTAAAACTAAACCCAAAACAAATTACAGAATAGAAAATAGAAAACAGAGAAGAGAGAGAGATTACCTGGGCTTACCTGGCCGGCCCAGTGGACAGCCCAGCCCACTGGCCTGGTGCCAGTCATCCCTAACCTCTGCCAGTAGGCAGAGGCGGGACAGCGCACACGCGCGCGCGAGGCGCCACGCCTCCTCCTGCTTTCCGCCGAGCCCCTGGACGCGTGGGTGAACGCCGCGACATCGTCCCGAACTGCTCGACCCCTCTCACTCTTCCCCTGCTCCCTTCCTCCCTGATCCCCATCTCACCAAGCGCAGCCGACGCTGCCGTTCGCCGTAGCGGCAGCCACCGCCACCCCCTCGCTTCTCTGACCAGCCCAGAGTCTCCACCTCGACCCCCTCTTCCTCTCCACCGAGTCGCGCCCCGCCGGAAGCCCTGCAGCATCGTCCCCGACATCGTATTCAACGTCTGGACGCCGGCGAACTCTTCGGGGATTCGCGAGCTCCAGTCTCTCCCCGGCCTAGCCGTTGCCTCTGGTGGATTCGCCGTGAGCCCCTGCCTCTTTCCCCTCTCTCCCCGTGCTCGTCCCTGCCTTCTAGCCACCGTGGCCATCGGAGCCGACAGCTCCTCGCCGCCGGTCATGTCGCCACCGCGGCTACGACCGTGCAAGCACGCGTCTGAGCTCACCATCGAACTGACCACACTCCCCTGAGCATAACGCACACACCCATCCATCTCCCCGTGCTCTGTAGCCCCATCTCGCTCAACACCCGAACGCCGGCCGCCGCTACGAGCTCGACTCCGGCGAGCTCGCTCCACCCCAGCCCCTTCCGTTTGCCCTACCAGATGCGCGCGAGTCCTAGCTACGCGTAGGACCAAACCACGGTCGATTTGGTTGACCGTGGGCAAAACCCGAGCCAACCCAGTGTGCCTCCGTCGCGTTTTGGTCGCCACCGGCGTAAACTCCGGCGATGTGACGTGACAGATTAGTTTAGGCTAATGATGCAGTTAGTTACCACCTATGAGACTGACAGTAGGGCCCCGCCACCTAATTGAGCTTAGATTAAGTCTCTGCTTAGTATTAACTAATCCCAGTGGCCCCACGTGTCAGCATTGACCAGGTTGACGTGGCCATTGACTGGGCCCACACGTCAGCGTCCCTAAACAGCACTGAGGCACTGGTCCCACTGGTCAGGTTTGACCTGGACTGCGTCTGTTGACCAGATGACACCAACATGATGCAAGGCTGACACAGTAAATGCTTTTCTGTATTTTTTAAATAAATCTAAATGATTTATTTATTTTCAGAAAATGCCCAAAACTTCTAAAAATCATAGAAATTAAACCGTAACTCCAAATGAAATAATTTATATATGAAAATTATCAGAAAAATTCAAGGAATCTGTTTATGGCATTTTCATGCATGTTAGAACAACTTATGGCTGCTGTTTAGGCCAATTCATATAAATGGAATTTAAACTCTCACATATGGAGTTTGAATTTGAACCTAGGGTTCAAACCAACTCCATTTAACATGTTGCTAGTTGCATTAGCTCAAACCACAGCATATCGACATGTCATGATCATGCATCATATTGTGCATTGCATTGATTGTGTTTCTTTCTCTGTTGCTGGTATTTGTCCCCTCTCGATAGACGTGGTTTCGACGATGAGATCGATGACATCGATGAAGAACTATATTATCTTTAGGAGTGCCAGGCAAGCAAAACCCCCTTGTTCATTCCGATACAATCCCACTCTCTCGCTCCTGCTCTCTTTTACTGCATTAGGACAACAATGATTCATACGTTACTTGCTGCGGTAGTTGAACCCCTTATCCTCTGCATGACCTGTCATTGCCATAGTAAATAGATGAAACCCACTAGCATGAGTAGGAGTTGGTTGAGCCCTGATGTGCCTACTCATTCATGCTTGTTTGTCTTGCCTGCTATTGCTTAGAGTTGAGTCAGGTCTGATTCATTGGGGATGAATCGGAGGTGTGTAAACATGTCCTACTGTTGAGAGCTAAGTGTGTGAACACGATTTGGTAAAGGTAGCGGTGAGAGGACATGTAGGAGTACATGGTGGGTTGTCTCATTGAAACCATTCTTAGGAACTGAGTTATGTGTTTGTGATCCATGAACAGCTACTACCACGCATTGGGCCCAAAACCAATGGACCCTCTCGACTTATTAACTGCCCTTGTCCTCTGTCCAGGAGTTGCAACTATTTTCTGGTGTTTGTAGGATATGTGTTGGCGGCCGTGCATAGCGCTAACCCTAGGGGTGGGCTATGATGCGGTAGATACACCATGGCACGGTGTACCGGGCGCCCGTTTGGTGTCTCAGGAACCCTGCACACATCGTTTAGGGCTGTGAGCGAAACTCCGGCCGGATCTCCTCGCGGATGGAACTTGAATAGGCGATAAACCTGGAATAGAGACTTGTGTGGTTACTCAGGTCGTGGCCGACTTCCTCGCCAGGCTTCCGCTTGAAGGTTGCCAAGATACACGACGTGTACATGGTGGTAAGTGGCGAGAGCGTGTGTGAAGAAGTACACCCCTGCAGGGTTATAAATGATCTATTCGAATAGCCGTGTCCGCGGTAAAGGACTTCTGTGTTGCCTATAACAGTTCATAGACAAGTGAAAGTGGATACTCTAAAACTCGCAAGATAAGCGTGAGTGCTATGGATGGCGTTCTCGTAGGGAGACGGGAGCGGATCCATAGTGGTGTATTGATATGGTGAATATGTGGACTCGTGTGCGCCACCTCAAAAGAGTTGCTTGCAGTCGTAGGTCAGGTTAGCCACTGAGTCAAAGCTAGCTTGCTGCAGTTAAACTCCACTACCCCTTTGTTGATACCGATGCATATGTGGTTAGTTCTGATGTAAGTCTTGCTGGGTACATTTGTACTCACGTTTGCCTATTCTATGTTTTTGCAGAGAGACGTCAGTCTCGCTAGTAGTTCCGTGTGGACTTCGACGTTTAGCTTGATACCTCAGCTACGATCTTGCGCCCTCGGCAGGATCTGGTAGATAGTCAAACTTCTTAGACTTTTTCATTTGTAGATGTCTGTACTCAGACATGTTAAGCTTCCACATGTGCTTTGATTTGTATGCTATGATTGTTGGGTCATGAGACCCATGTTTGTATATCTCGCTCCTCGGAGCCTAATGAATAATACTTGACTTGTAGAGTTTTGTTGTGATGCCATGTTGTATTTGCACATATCGAGCATATTGTGTGTATGATTGAAATGCTTGGTATGTGTGGGATCCGACAATCTAGTTGTTTATCCTTGGCAGCCTCTCTTATGGGGAAATGTAGTCTAGTGCTCCTTGAGCCATAGTAGTCCGCTACAGCCCAGTTCACCGGAGTCCTGCTAGCCCAGCACTACTGCTCAGGACACTTGACTGGCCGGCATGTGTTTCACTTCGTTCCTATGTCTGTCCCTTCGGGGAAATGTCACGCGGTGACTTTCAGAGTCCTGTTAGCCCAGTGCTACAGCCCGGATTCACACGCTGTTGACTGACATGCTCGATGTGATTCATGTATGCCTGTCTCCATAGGTCTGTGCCGCTTTGGGTTCACGACTAGCCATGTCGGCCCGGGTTCTCTGTCATATGGATGCTAGCGACACTATCATATACGTGAGCCAAAAGGTGCAAATGGTCCCGGGCCATGGTAAGGTGACACCCGTGGGGATACTGTGCGGGAGGCCGCAATGTGATATGAGGTGTTACCGGCTAGATCGATGTGACTTGGAATCGGGGTCCTGACACGGCTACTCCGGCGCCACATGTCCGTCCCTCGGCCACCCACCATTACTATATAAACTGTTGTGTCGGCCATAGTCACAGTCATCCACCTCGATTCCCTTTCTCCTGTCCACACCACTACTGCCCACCATGGCTTCCTCGCGCTCCAGTGCTCTTCGAGATGGGCGGACGACAGACCAAGCCAGTAGGCAGCCGGAGGATGACAACATCCCAATGGAGAACATGGTAGTTGACGATTCGGTTCCAACCCCCTCCTCCGTGCCATCCTCGTCGGTGCATTGCACCATGACTATCGGCAAGGCTTGTGCCCAATACATGGACACGGTGAGGCATAAGCGCGAGGAGCAGTTTCGGGAAGCACAGGCCGACGCCGCCTACAACCACCATCTCCTCCAGGAGCACCTGCAGGCAGAGGAGTAGATCCCCACGGAGCGGGCGGAGCAGGAGGCGCTGCTCGACTTGTACCACTCCACCTGCGGGGGCCTCCTCGAGTGCTGGTGGTACCGCATGCGGGTGGCGGAGGCTGCGGCCGCCTACAAAGAGGGCGATGAAGCGGGCGAGGCGCTGTTTGGCGAGATCGAGGACGAGGCAGAGGACAATGTCGGCTCCGGCGAGTCCCCACTCTGCTGGCGTCGACAAGGCCCTGCTCCGCCAAGGCCCCATGGCGCCAACAACGAGGCAGAGGACACCGTCGGCTCCGCTGATGCCCCGCTCCGCCCCATCGGCACCGAGGCGAAGGATTTTGCCGGCTTCGGCGAGGCCCTTCTCCGCCGAGGACCCGCCGCGCCAACACTACAAAAAAAAGACACATCCGTGACATTTTGGGCTGAACGAAATTTTTTTGTCATACTTATGACACTTCTATGATGATAATTGTGAGAAAACCCGATATCATCATAGATGTGGTGGGGTCCTACTTCTATGTCAGAAAATCATGACAGAAAATGGGATTTTCGTCCTGGGCGGGCCGGAGACGCAGCAGCATGACATTCTTTGGGCCGTCCATGACGGAAAAAACCGTGGTAGAAGCGAGGGCGAGGAAAATATCGGGGAGTTCCCAGTTACGGTGGCTGGTCGGGGGCCGAGCGATGTGCGTTTCTCTCGTGCGTATATGCGTGTGTGCGAGGCGTTGGGCTCTAGCTGAACCCGAGCGAGGCATTGGGCTCTAACTGAACCCGAGAGATTGCACTGTAGGCTACGCGTTACTGAACCCGAGCGATCGATCGATGGCTGTTAACAGAACCCGATCGAGCGATTCCTTCGCTACTGCTGCTAACTGAAGCTGATCGATGCTGCCTCTGGATGAACGGTGAGCATTGTTGGGGGGTTTGGATGAACAGTTCCCGGTGGGGGGTTGGATAAACAGGACCCCATGATAGTAGAGGCCGTTGCCGCTGGATGAACAGTACCCCGATCAATTGAGCCGATGGATGAACAGGACCCCATGGAGGGCTGGTTGAACAGTAGCCAGTGGAGGGCTGGTTGAACAGTAGCCGGTGGAGGGCGGGATGAACAGTAGCACGTGGAGGGGTGGTCAAGCAGGATCCCGTGGAGAGGGCTAGTTGAACAGTAGCCGGTGGAGGCTAGATGAACAGGAGCCCGTGGATGAACAGTCGCAGGTGGAGGCTGGAGGAGGTCGATAGTGGATGAACAGTAGCCTGTGGAGGCTAGAGGAGGTCAACGGTGGAGATGAACAATATCCCGTGGAGTCCCGTTTTGCAGTACGCCACACCCCTCCCGATGAACAGGACCCCCGTTTCGACCGTAGCGCTCCAACACAAGTCCGTTTCCTCCGTTTGGCGGTACGCCACACCCCTCCCGATCAACATGACCCCATTTCGATCGTAGGAGGTCCAAGAGAAGTCCGTTTCCTCCGTTTTGCGGTACGCCAGACCCCTCCCGATGAACAGGATCCCGTTTCCACCGTGGCCGGTCGAACACAAGGCCATGTCCTCCATTCTGCGGTACGCCAGGCCTCATTTCCATCGCATGTTCCGTCCAAGGCGGTTGGCTCCCGATGAACACGACAACGCATTTTGTTCCGACCCAGCCGGTTTCCTCCCCATGAACACGACGGCGGCGCAACTTCTCCGTTCTGACCCAGCCATGTACACGAGCCCTGGCCGTACGTATGCGCGAGTAGGCGTTCGAGACCCCACCCGTATGTATGTACGTGGCCGTATTTTCTTTCTTGCACCCTGGCCGCTGTACATACGTGGACATGCTACGTGCGCACCTCTACTACGACACGTGTCCTTTACACGGCCACGGTTCATCGCTGCAGCCTGCAAACAGACCGATCGTATGTACGTACACGTTCGCGATCGGAATGACAACGCCTCGTACGCTTCGACCAGGTGGGTCCTGACTATCAGGCACTTCCTTCCGTGCGAAGATGCAGCTGGTGGGTCCCAGCAGTCAGGGGGCAAATATTTTTTTGCCCATAATATGGACGTACTTGCTTGCGTGCGAAGATATAGCTGGTGGGTCCCAGCAGTCAGCGGGGAAATGTTTTTTTTGTGAAATACGGTGGCCCGTCCGGTGGGTCCTTGCTGTCAGGTGAAGGAATAATTATTTTGCGCGTAATAAGGAGGCACTTCCTTGCGGCGGCCATGGACCCAGCTGTCAGCCTCTCAACGTACAATACTCTTCCGATGGAAGTTGTTCGTTGACCACATTGTCCACGCCATGTCGAGAGCACCAAGGTGGTGGACGACGGCGAGGCCTAGGAAGGGAACGACGCGGAGCCGGGGAAGACATGGCAGTGGATGCCCATGCAGAGAGGAGTACGAGGGTTCACTGGTTCGGAGCTGGGGAAGACACGGCAGTGGATGCCCATGCAGTGCCGTCGCCGCAGGGCCTAGCCAGCGGTGGGAGTAGTAGGGGGCGGTGAGGCCTCCGTGGCAGGACAGCCGGCCACGGGAGGCAAGAGCACATGGTGGTTTGGATGGCTGGAGCAATAAAATCAGAGGTTGAAGAAGCAGGACGACCGTTGGATGTTAACAATCCAACGGTCACTAGTGATAGAATCATTTGTTGAATAAGTTGACAAATACCTCTGTCCGCATCAACTTAGTAGGCACACAAGTCAGCCTCCCACTATGGTGGGTCCCAGCTAGTAGGGGGGGTATTCATTTTTTGTGCGTAATAAGGAGGCACTTCCTTGCGTGCGAAGATATAGCTGGTGGGTCCGAGCTGTTAGCGGGAGTACTCATTCTTTTGGCGTAATAAGGAGGTACTTGCTTTCTTGCGGCCATGGACCATGTGGGTTCCAACTGTCAGCCTCTCCATGTACGTCCCTCTTCTGATGTTGTCATTTGTTGACAACGTTGACCACGCCATGTCGAGAACACCAACGCAATGGACGACAGCGAGGCCCATGAAGGGAATGACCCGGAGGCGGCGAAGCTACAACAGTGGAGGGATGTGGGTGAGTAGAGGGATGTCCTGGCTAGTGGTGGGAGTTGTAGGGGCGGTGAGCCCTGCACGGCAGCACAGCCGGCCACGGGAGGCGGGAGCAGGCAGTCCCGCCGGCGCTGGATTTGGCGGCTGGAGCAAGAAGATCAGAGATTGAAGAAACACGATGGCCGTTTAATTGACATCCAACGGTTATGTCTACTAGAATCGTTTGTTGTCGTATATAATAAGTAAAAAAATCTTGCATACGCATCAACTTATTAGGCCCACAAGTCAGGCCATTCCCTATTTTTTTAATAATTTATATATAGCTCATTGCAACTTCTTATGCAATTTATTGCAGTCCATTTTTTTGTTGGCCAGGGCTAGGGTTAAAAATTTAAACAAAATTTCGCATATTTCTGTGGGTTCCAAACTATTTTTAATACCGAAATGTTGAGCCAGATTTAAAGTACTTTGAATATATATTTGATTTAGGTTAAAGTCCGGTGAAATTGGAATCTGAAAATGTGAAAAAATTCAGAACTTATAAAGTAATTGCCAATTTGTCATCTGTTTTTCATATTTACAGCCCATTTCATATAACTTTCAAGATTTGCAGGCGTCTTGAAAGAGTTGCAGCCCATCAGGGCGTAGATAAATAAGTAGGCCTGGATTGGGTATTCTTCAGAAAAAATAAACTGGGCTCATTTTCACAAACAAAAAATAGCTGGGCGGGTCATGTGGTGAACATAAAATATAAGCCTAGGCTAGACGGGCTACATCCCAGTTGAAACCCTGCTCCCTCTCAACAATAAAAAAATACTGGTCGAGTAGCTACGTCCCAGGTGTCAGCCGATCTTGTGCTGTTCTCTTGTCAATTGAGTATATACGCTGACAATGTCATGGGTCCCAGATGTGAGGAAACCACTAGCAGGAAGCATTTTCTTTTTCCATACGCTGACAATAGAGTATATATATATAAAAAAATGAGGAACTTCCTTGCGTCCAGCCATGGACATGGTGGGCCCCTACTGTCATCCTCTCCATGTACAGTCCTCTGTCGATTCCTCTTGTTTGTTGACCATGTTGAGAATGCGAGAGGGCGGTGTTGTGGCAAGCGTAGCAAAGCGCGCAGAGGATGATGGCAAGGATTCGGAGGTCAGTGTTAATGAGTTAGGAGACGGTGGGGCGGCGATGTGTGCGCTGAGGCACAGCCAGCCGTGGGAGGCGGAAACAGGCGGCCCTGCCGGTGCTGGTTTGGTTTTGGCGGCTGGAGGAAGACAGGACTGAAGAAACACAACAGACTATAAAAGCAGCATGAGTACTTAACAACCTTAACTGAAACCAGCAGGGGCACTTAACAAACATAGCTGAAAGCAGTATGAGTGCTTATAAAGGTTCAACCATAAAAAGCACGCCTCGAACAGTGCTACTTTTCCTACAGTTAACCAAAGGGTGAGGCCGCCAAGCCCCAGGACAAGGCCAATACTCCACCCCGCGCATCCACAACCTTCTGAAAGCGGCTTCATCTCACAATGTGGTCAATAAACAGGTATTCTCTTTAGAGCCATGGAAAAGAAGGAACATAATCCTCTGTCCTATTCTCCAAGATGGACAAGCCTTAATTATTTGAGGACACCCATGAATAAGTATCTTTTCACCTCCAAGGATAATGGAGTAGGTCGACATAAACATCATGTTGTGACCAAGCACAAGTCTGAGCCGACCATGGTCAGGCATTTGTATAGGAAAAATATACCTGGGTTGTTCCTGTTTCAAGAAGATCACAACTGTAAAACTGTGCATAACAAGAGTTTATGAACAACGTATATAATAGAAAACAGCTCGTACCATAAGTTTCTCAACATAGTTGGACCTGTTCAACGAGTGCAGCAGTGGCACACATATCCCAAGTGGCCCTTCCACCATTGAAATGCCCCACATGGACCTCAAGACGATCAATAAAGTGTAGGAACTTATGGATGTCGTCCAAGTCAATTTCAGTGCCATGAGTAATAGCCGAGTCCTTATAGAATAACAAACGAGTAGCCTGCTTAACTCTAAAAATACCTACACGTGCCACCAATTATAAGAAAATTGAAACACCCCGGATATGACTTTCCCAATTTGTACTCCAACTCTTGCCGTTTCCGGCGTTAAGTTATTTTATTTTCTCAGGTTCGGGTCTTTGTCTCCGTGTGTTGTTATCGTTGTCATGCATCTCATATCATGTCATCATGTGCAGTGCATTTGCATACGTGTTCATCTCATGCATTCGAGCATTTTCCCCGTTGTCCGTTTTGCATTCCGGCGCTTCGTTCTCCTCCGGTGGTCATTTCTACCTTTCTTTCGTGTGTGGGGACTAAACATTTCCGGATTGGACCGAGACTTTCCAAGTGGCCTTGGTTTACTACCGGTAGACCGCCTGTCAAGTTTCGTGCCATTTGGACTTCGTTTGATACTCCGACGGTTAACCGAGGGACCAAAAAGGCCTCGTGTGTGTTGCAGCCCAACACTCCTCCAATTTGGCCCAAAACCCACCGAAAACCTCTCCATCATCTAGAGCGTTCGATCACGATCACGTGGCCGAAAACCGCACCTCATTTGGACTCTCCTAGCTCCCTCTATGCCTATATATAGACCCCTTCCCCGAAATCCGGATCTCCCTCGTCCGAAACCCTAAAAAAATCGTCTCTGCGTGGCCGGACACGTCCGGACCGTGCCGGACACACCACCGCCAGCCACTCCCGCGCCTCCACGTCACCGCCGCCGACCCGTGTGTAGCCGGGGCCTGACGGGCCCAGATACGGCCCCCGAGCCCACTCCCTCCGCATCGCCCGAGCCGGCCGGCTCCTCCAGTCCGGCGCCGCCGCTCGCCATCTCCGGCGCGCCACCCCGCCTCGCAAGCCCGCGCCTCCCCGCTCCGCCTCGTCGCGCCGGCCGGCCGCCGCCTCGCCGAGCCGCCGCCCGAAGCCCCCGCCGTCCGGCCTCCCTCGTCTTCGGCACCCCCCCTCGCCGGACCACCTCGACTCCGGCCGGCCCCTCCTCTCCGGCGAGTTCGTCGTCTTCTACAATGTTCTCCGGTGACCGCCTCGGGAAACCTGCACGATCTGGATCTAGATCTGGGATATTTGCCTCGGTTGACTTTTTGCCCTGAAACCCTAATTATCTTGCCATATTCATCATGCCGTAACTTTGCATCCGTAGCTCTGTTTTGGGCATATAGCATATCAAAATGTTCATCTCGAAGAGTACATCATTTCATTCCATTGCATCATTTTCCTTTGAGTTCATATTGATGCCCGAAATGCTGTTAGAAGAGTGCTACTTGAGATATTTGTCAGATCTGCTACTCCATTTAGATATTTGTCATTTTTGCCATGATTATTGTGTGCATGATATGCCCATGAGCTCTACATATGTTTTGTTAAGGGTTTTGCCATCTTTCCAGAGGTGCAACCCATGTATTTTTGTGATGTGTGTGGTGACTAGCACAAGCTTGCAAAGTGAGGCACTTGGTAATGCTGATTTCAGGGACTTAGCATTTCCACTAAGTCCTTGAGCTGTTTATCTCATGTGCCATATGTTCATGTTGTTTCCTAGTGATCCGTGCCTCTTTTGAGGATGATCAGTAAGGATGTTTTGTTAATCTTAGTGCTCTATCCATCCAAGTCTTTGTTTGCAATTATGGAGCACCTAGCTTGAGTCAATCGAGCTCTACTTTTGCTACTTTCGTGAATCTGGGCAGATTGTCTACTTGTTAGCGATTTTGCCGAGATGTTGTAGTTGATCCGTGCATGCTATGCTATTGTTCTTGCCATGTCTAGCTTGCATTTTGTGTATTCTTGATGGGTGTATGCTTAGTTGTCATGACTTGCTCCGTAGTGAGTGCATCGAGCTCGTAAACATGCCTACTTGATATCTGTTTCAGCATGCTCCAGTTTTCACTAAGTCTGAGAACTGATTATGTTTTTGCCATGTTCACATGCTTGCAATTGTATTTTCTGATCCCTTTTGGCTCAAGGTCACTAAAGGACTTTTGTTAAGCTCTTTGAGTAGCTCCATGCCATGCTTTACTTTGCCATGTTCAGGTCCTGTAGCATGTAGTTTTGTTGCTCCGAAGAGTGCTACCTGATCTGAAATTCCAGACAAGTGTTAATTTCACTAAGTCTGAAATCTGTTTGCCATATGCATTTTTGCCATGCTTGTTTGAACCTGTTAATGGATGAATTGGCCGTAGCTCAGTGCTAGACTTTTGTTAAGCATCATGAATGCATCCCTGCCATGTATTTTGTTGTCATGTTTGAGTGCTGTAGCATGTTCATCTATTGCATTTAGATGGCTACTTGCTGTAAATCGCAGAACGTGGCCATATTTGAATGCTTGCCATTTCCAAACCGTAACTCCGATTCCGACGTTCTTTATATCGTTTTCAAGCGATTTCATCTCATATTTCCAGTGGCACACTTGGATTTCCAAGTTGAGGCCAGGTTCATGCATCCCTTGTCAAATCTTGCATATGCATCCCGCATAGCATACCATCCTTGCATCATATTGTTTGATCCTTGCACGTGGTTGATTGTGTCCTTGTTGCTTGTTTGTCTTGTTTGGGTAGAGCCGGGAGACGAGTTCGCTAACGAGGAGCCCGTTGAGTTTGCTTTCGAGGATCCAGTCAACTCTGACAACTTTGCAGGCAAATGATCATACCCTCGAAATCACTACTATCTTTGCTTTGCTAGATGCTCGCTTCTTTGCTATGCCAATGCTACGATGCCTACCACTTGCCTTCAAGCCTCCCGAATTGCATGTCAAACCTCTAACCCACCATGTCCTAGCAAACCGTTGATGGCTATGTTACCGCTGCTCAGCCCCTCTTTATAGCGTTGCTAGTTGCCAGGTGAAGATTGGAGACCGTTCCTTGTTGGAACACTATTTACTTGTTGGGATATCATTATATTGCCATGTTATCTTAATGCATCTATATACTTGGTAAAGGGTGGAAGGCTCGGCCTCTCGCCTAGTGTTTTGTTCCACTCTTGCCGCCCTAGTTTCCGTCATATCGGTGTTATGTTTCCGGATTTTGCGTTCCTTGCGCGGTTGGGTTATAATGGGAACCCCTTGATAGTTCGTCTTGATTATAGCTTTTCCAGCAATGCCCAACCTTGGTTTTACCATTTTCCACCCTAGCCTCTTTTTCCCTTGGGTTTCCGGAGCCCGAGGGTCATCTTATTTTAAACCCCCCCGGGCCAGTGCTCCTCTTAGTGTTGGTCCACCTGTCAGCTACCAGGGGCAACTCTGGGATGGCCTACCCGTACCTAAGACAATCTGAGTGTGCCCTGAGAAAGAGATATGTGCAGCTCCTATCGGGATTTGTCGGCACATTCGGGTGGTGTTGCTGGTCTTGTTTTAACCTGTCGAAGTGTCTTGAAGAACCGAGGTACCGAGTCTGATCGGAACATCTCGGGAGGAGGTCTATTCCTTCGTTGACCGTGAGAGCTTGTCAAGGGCTAAGTTGGGACTCCCCTGCAGGGATTTGAACTTTCGAAAGCCGTGCCCGCGGTTATGGGCAGATGGGAATTTGTTAATGTCCGGTTGTAGATAACTTGAACCTTAACTTTATTAAAATGAATCAACTGAGTGTGTTACCGTGATGGCCTCTTCTCGGCGGAGTCCGGGAAGTGGACACGGTGTTGGAGTAATGTTTGCACAGGTTGCTCTCTAGTTTCTAGCTCGCGCTTTGCCTCCTCTTCTCGCTCTCTTTTGCGAACAGGATAGCCACCAGATATGCTGGTCGCTTGCTGCAGCTCCACATATTTACCTTGCTGTACCTATAAGCTTAAATAGTCTTGATCGCGAGGGTGCGAGATTGCTGAGTCCCTGTGGCTCACAGATTACTATTACACTAGATGCAGGGCCTGATGATTCTGCTCCAGGTGACGCGCTTGAGCTCAAGTGGGAGTTCAATGAGGACTCTCAACGTTACTATGTTTCCTTTCCTGATGATCAGTAGTGGTGCCCTGTTGGGGGTGATCGGGACCGTGTCGCATGTTGGGTTATATTTTATTTGGCGTTGTAGTCAGGCCATGAGTGTTTGGGTGATGTAATGTTATTTATGTACTTGATTGACGTGGCGAGTGTAAGCCAACTATGTTATCTCCCCTTTTATTATCTATATTACATGGGATGTTGTGAAGATTGCCTAACTTGCGACATATGCCTTCAATGCGATTATGCCTCTAAGTCGTGCCTCGACACGTGGGAGATATAGTCGCATCGAGGGTGTTACAAAAATATTAGTTAGAAGTAGCATCTTCGTGAGAGATTCGTTGCTACTTCTAAAGTTAAATTGTGATTAGTTAGACAGAATAGGTGGACTAAGAAGTAACATGGATGAACAATTGGAACGACGTCGGGGTGGAAGATCGCAGTGAAGATGAGACCAGGTTCTGCTATTTCCATCAACATTTGTGCGCCAACTTTCAGTCCGTAACACTTGAGAAAGTGTATCCAAGTTCGGCAATAAAAAGAGCAGCGATCTTCTTGGTTCATGAACCCAACTCGAAACTTATATCTGTGGCTTGTCTTCACTATGACCATTAAACTGGTGTATTCAGTTATGGCAAGGCTGAGCATCTTGAGTACATGTGTTCTGGCAGAGCAAGGAATGCACTGCAGGAAAAATATTATGAGAACACAATGTATTCCCTATATCCAAATCTGGAAATAATTTCCTCCTTCACATAAGTGTTTACCATGATACTAGTACCTTTTATCCAAATATAGCAATCCAAATTTCAAAATTAGTCGACAACATGTTCAAAAAACCCCACCCTCCCGGATAGAAAAGAGGATTCTAGGAACATACTGTGCGTGTTTTAAAATCCTGTGTTAGCATGAGAAGGAACAAGTGTGGCGTCCGGCCGAGGGCGCAGAAACCTATAGGGTCCTCACACTTTGGGCACTGCAAATGAAACACACTAGATTCAGTAGGAACAAAAATGCATCAACGGCGGCGGCTGCCATCCTAGGAGTACCCGCGACCAAGGGACTTGGATTTATCGAGGATGGATGAAGAATTCGTACCAGGTTCTCCATGCGAAAACCCTATGCAATCACAGAGCGGGGGTTTTCTCTGAACAAGCAGACGAGGGAGAAGGGGATTCAGGCCCAGTGAAATATTACCGCTTCATCCGTCCAGCTTACTACTAAAGCTGGAAAGGTGGGGGTTTTTGTGATTTGACGGCTTATTGGGCATTACTGCGGCACTATGACCAGGATGTGTCTACCATGTAGTTGTGCACTCTAATTTCGTGTATATGGACGTGGACCCCATTGCTGGTTGCCCCACATATCAGCGAAAGGAAGTAGAAAGATAGGAGTAACTAGTTACACATAAATATATTTTTGACAGAGAGATACTCCCTCTGTAAAGAAATATAAAGATCTTTTATATCACAACTTTATACATAAGGAAAATCAAGGGGAATATATATAACATATATAATTATAAAAAATAGAGTTTTTTTAACACGGTATAGATGAGTTGGTGATGATGGTGTGCCTGCCATCCTGCAATATAGGCTGTCCGATTTATATCTAACGAATAGGAAGGAAACTTTGGCAATTTTGAAAAAAGGTACCCACACACCTCTCCACATTTGGAAATAAGGCCTTCCCTCGTTCATCCTTTTCTCTCACATGATAAAATACTCATACCAATGCATCTTCATGTTACGTGCAACGCACGAGCATTATGGGGGTTCAGCTGAGAAATACTCAGACAGAATCACGTTCTGGACTTTGGGCCATAGGCCGATGGGCCTGCATGTTTGGGTGCCCACGTGTTCTACCTCGGCGCTTTTCATATTTCAACCGGTCGGTACGGCGCTGGTTTTAGATGCTATCACAAGGCGAATACACAAAATTGAATAAAGCACGGCAGCTGTTGGAATGAAATCAAACGACAGTTCCTAACAAGCAATCAGAGTTGCAATTCTATCAACGATACTGTCGTACTACTTATACACACATGACACTTGTTTCACCATGTCAGAGTATTACATCAAAATCTCTCGGAGGATAGATCAATTCGGCAGTTGCGTGCTGCTACTGAAGAATTTCAAAGTTGATTTGGACCAGCTCTCCTTGCTGAGAAAGTTCGATTTTGACATCATCCCCTACCGCAAGATATGATTTATATTTGAACCTTGACCATCCTTTAGCAGCCATCATCATGCGACCATCCTTTGTACTTACGGTATATTGAGCAGGTTCATTCACACCAAGGCTGCGCATGGTAAGAGAAACATGGCCATGGTCGCCCGGATTTTTGAACGACTCCCTCGTTGCTCTAGGAAATCTCTATTTGCAAACAAGAAGACATACACGAACAATTAGATCAACATAGTGAATCATGTGAAAAAACATGGAAAGAAAAAAGAACGAAGCACTTGGGCGGCCAATGCTTACCAAGAAGGTGGACATGTCGGTTTTTGTAAGGACTTTGGTATATGAAGTGCGAACTGCATCCCAGTCTGTTAACGGTGCAACTGCTGGTTCCATTGCCGCTGCACGGGCCGAAGCAGATGCAAGTGCAAGTGTTAGTGCAGGTACCAAAGCCGTTGCTGGTGCGACTGGTAGTGCCGTTGCTGCTGCCGGAGATGGTGCTCCTTGTAGAGCAGGTGCCGGTGTCGGAGCAGGTGCCAGTGTCGATGCTCGATCCTTCGGTAGATCAGCCTGATCCGCTGATGCGGTCAGTGCCAATCCTCAGCTGGATTAGACTGAGTTGTTGCCGCTGTCAGTACAAGAGCAACCGGCGGTGATCGATCCGTTGCTGAAGGTGGTACCGATGTGCAAGACAGCGGCGATCGTGTCTGGTCTGCTACAGCTTTCTAACTTGACTAGGCTCCATGACCGTGATCCAGTATTTTTCTTCATTTCTTTTAAACACGAGAAGGACTAATTGTGGTGTGTTTATTAAACCAAACTGCAGTTCATCATAGGGATTCAGCTTGTACACAGAAAATAGACTGATCCAATTTTTCTAGTAATATACGTGATTGACAGTGCCTTCGTTACTGACACGGCAGAATAAGTGAAACCTGCAAAAATATCCATCGTAGAGCAAACCAAACAGTTTATTCTGTGATGAACGTCACATGGCAAAACTTGCATCGTAAAATTGCAGCAAAAGAAAGAAAACAATACATTAAATCAATAAGATTTAGACAGTAAATCAATAAGATTTACTTGATGTGACACGAGTGAATCCTTACCAGGAAATCACTATGTTGAAGTACTAAACAGAAGATTGGTCATCCAACTACGCGTGGCATGTAGGGCCCCCGCCTACTCCCACAAGCAGGACAGTCCAAAGGTCGTGACAAATCGTATGGACCGAACATCCATGGGACTGGAAATCCTGGTGGGTGCGATAAACCCTGCAATGCATACAGATATTGGAGTGTAACCATAATTGATGAACCGTCCTCACAAAAAAGATGATATGGATACTTCAAAATATATAGACTTAATTGAGTGGACAGACATTGAGATGGACTATTCTCAGGACTCACCACACACCAAAAGCGACAGTACTAAACAATACAGGGTTCACAAACACAGATCAAGTACTGAACAATAGTACTTACTACAGACAAGCAAAGTTGCACTAATTAAACTCTGCAGACTATTTCTTGCCACCGACCTATGGGATGAACCCTGTATAACTGAGTAGGTCATGGACTTCGTGAGAGATGTCTACCGACACCATCACAATCTCCTCAACCTTGGAGAACCTAACAGAGTGGTCTTTCCACTCATAAACATGACGATGAAGACAGGTCGAATCAGATTTGTCGGGAAGCTTTACAAGAACCACAGCCTTCGTAATCGAAGGAACAACCAGGAAATTGTTGTGGTCAAGTACAACCTCAAGAACACGCTTGACAACAATGCTACAGGAAAACACTAGTTCAGGACACGTGGCAACAAGGACACAACAGCTAGATAGTTTAGCAGTAGAACACATCCTCGGGTCTTCCAGTTCACACGGCATGACTTTGAGAACTTCATCTCCACCGCGGACCTGGTTCTAATTCAAACAGAAACCAAATATTTTATTACTACCTCCATTCAGAAATATAAGATGATTTTCAATATTTTACTCCATATATGACTACATATACGCACATAAATGAGTGAAAAAAGACACTAGAACATGTCTTCAAAGGCATGAGAGCAGAGGGATTACTTGCAATATCCATAACACAAGTTACTGATGCAAATATACCCTCTTCAAAGGTAGCATTGATGTACATAAAGTAGTTGCAAGTAATCTATAAGAAATTAGTGTCAACCTCTCGCATGTTTTGGTCAAAAGAGGAATTAAGAAGCGCCATTCGGCACACAAAAATCACATGCAAGATCACCCAGAAAGTGGTACTACTAGTACTAGTACTGCGTGTTAGATGAAAAAACACGATCACTACTGCAGGATGCTGCTAACGTGACACTACGATCAGAGACCCTTCGAGAAACTGTGTGCGATGCCATAATCGCAAACGGTGCTGTATGAAAACCATCAAAAATGTGTAAAACATTTGCGATGATGGATGCATCAAACACGGTTCAGGTTTTAGTTGTGTGTGCGATGAAGGGCATACGGTTCAATTCAATCAACTGTTTGTGATGAGGAGGAACAAAAGAAACGGGCAGCCAGATGAAGGCGTGTGCGATACATAGCATACGGTTCACTCGGATGAACTGTTTGGGATTAGGCAACACAAAAGAAATGGTCAGCCAGATCAAGGTGTGTGTGATTGAGGGCATATGCTTCAGAAGGATTAAATGTTTGCGATTAGGAAACATAACAGAAACGGGTCAGCCAGATCAATGTGTCTGCGATTGATGGCATACACTTCACATAGATGAACTGTTTGCGATTAGCCACAACAAACTGAAACGGTTAGATAGATCAACGTGTGTGCGCTAGACGGGCACACCGATTCTAATTAAAAGAACCATGCGCGATGGTGCTGACATTGCCTATTGCGGTGCACCTTATGGTGCAAACGCCACGTACGCGGCCGAGAAGGCGTACGTGCCCACGTTATGCCTTCCGGGAATAGTGCCGCACTTATAACCGTCAGTAAATTTCGAGCATGCGTCCCGTCACAAATTTTTTAGAAGAATAGGGAGGCCGCATCCCGTCACATTCCAAATTGCAATCCTATTCACACC